>NW_022161768.1:0-173266 GCF_008728515.1 Papio anubis
TATATATTTGTGTGTGTGTGTGTGTGTGTGTGTGTGTGTGTGTGTGTGTGTGTGTGTGTGTGTATCTTTGAGACGGAGCCTCGCATTGTTGCCCAAGCTGGAGTGCAGTGGCGCGATCTCGCCTCACTGCAAGCTCCGCCTCCCGGGTTCCCGCCATTCTCCTGCCTCAGCCTCCCGAGTGGCTGGGACTACAGGCGCCCGCCACCTCGCCCGGCTAATTTTTTGTATTTTTAGTAGAGACGGGGTTTCATCGTGTTAGCCAGGATGGTCTCGATCTCCTAACCTCGTGATCCACCCGCCTCGGCCTCTCAAAGTACTGGGATTACAGGCGTGAGCCACCGCGCCTAGCTATATTTGTTTTTAATAAACAGTTTTTTGGTTTTGTTTCTGTCTTTTCCTTTTTATGCTTAGAAAACTAGAAATTCAAAAGTTCAGCTTTTCAGGTCAACCACTAGATGGTGCTATGGGATCAAAGCAGGGAATCCTCCATACTTTAGAAGAAACAACCTCAAAGAGGCAAGCCAGTATTCAGTTGATAGCGAATTAATACCACCAGGACAGTCGTACGCATACTTTATAACTATAAACAGAAATAAAAATAAGTGGATTAATTTAAGTTGGTTTTACTGGTTTTGGGTTTTTGGTTTTTTTTTAAACTTTCTTCAGAGACCCAGAAGCATGGCCTTCCTATATCCAGGTAGTCCAGGCAGTCCAGTCCCCTTCACAGACTACATTCAGAGAAAATATTAAAACATTCCTGGACTGCCACACATTTGGAGTAAGACAATGTGGATTTCCTCATTTACAGCAATTACAGAAGCAGAGTGTATTAATCACTAAGTAAACTCAAAACATTCTTACTGGAACTTACCTTTTCTACAGAAAAGGCCTTTGATAAAACGAAGAGTTCACTAAAAGGTCCTAGCCAAGATGGCAAAAGTGGAAACTGCCCTGATTTAAATGCACTAATGCTAAAAGCGAATCAAGCAAACGGAAGAGTGGGAAGCGTCAGGATTGTCAGCATGAAGCCCAGTCTCCTCTGCTCATCTCCACTTAATGTCAACCATACTCTCCTCATACCTGCAATCTGGCTCCTGCCTTTATAGGTCCACAGAAATTGAGCTTTCCAGAGTGACCAGTGGCCTGTTAATTGCTGGGTGGAATAGCATCTTCCCACCCTCATGCCCCTTAACTCCTTTCCAGTGTGTGACCATCTGAGATGTCTCCTTCAGAAGAAACGCTCTTCCCCTTTGTTAGGTAATACTCATTTCTTGATTTCCTCCCCTCCCCTGAATACTCCTTAGGCAAGTCGCTGTCTCCTGTGACTTTTCCCACTCCCTGACTTCCTTAGCCCTCTTCTTTCTGGGTTCTGCTAAGAAGTTGTAGTTTTTTTCTGAACCTGCTGGCCTGGCCTGCCTCCCTCCCCTCCCTGCCAGCCCCAGTCCCAGCCCCACCCCTAGCCCTGGACCTACTCTCTGGGCTTCTCTTGTCTGCCATTTTATCCTGGATGAACCAAACTTGCTAGTTAATTTTATAACATCATCTTTCTGATTTCACTATTTTAAAACATTTATTCAAGGGTTTAGGATTTTTTTCTTTTTATAAATGTAATAAATATTCACTGTAAGAGTTTTAGAAAACAAAAAGGCACCAAGAAGAAATAAAAATTACAGAAAATTTCACTATCCAGTGGTTATCTCAATAACCACTAGGAACATTTTGGAATATGTCTTTCTCATCTTTTTATAATGTGTATCTACCCAGAAAAGTCACCTGGGATTATACTACACACAATCTTCATAATATGTTTTTTGCATTAACAGCATTGTGAATATTTTTCCTATATAATTACTTATTTTTCTACTACTAGCTTTAATTGCTGCATCATAGTACATTCTATGAATTCATTTAATTTGCTACTCATGAATACTAAATTAATTTTGTCTTATGATATAAATAATATACAAAAATGATCTCTATTGCTTAATCTTTGTACATATCCTAATTATTTCCTCAGAAGTAAAACTACTGGTTCAAAGGCATTTACATTTTTAAGACTTTTGATGCAAATCATCAAATTGCTCTTTAAAATGTTTGAATTTAAACTCTTTATCAGCAGTGTTCAAGAATAACTACTACTCTAAACCACATCTTATCTTTTTTCAATGTTTGAAATTTGGAGATGAAATATGGTGTCTAATTATAACTTGTGTGTCTTTGATTGCTAGTGAGGCTAAACTTTTTTATTTTTCAAATGTTTCTTGGTGCCTTGTCATGTTCTTTTGTGTGCTCAGGACATGGAATCTGTCCATCTACTTATTGGCCGGATAAACTTAGGAAAACTGCCTTATTTTTCTCACCTCCAGTGTTTTCTCCTATAAAAAAAAAAGGAATGATATGTTTACATACCCCCTAGGGCTGCTGTGAGGATAAAATGAGATAATGCAGACGGAGTACTGAAAATGCCTGGCACATAGTGAGCATGAAATAAATGGTAGCCATTTTTCTTTGCCTAATTTTTTACTAGATTATTTGTTTGTTTTTTCTATTTATAAGAATCCCTGTTTCTTTAGTGGCAACACCACTCCATATCACACAGAATAGTAATAATAGCTACCATTTATTGCCTAGGTGCTATAAGCCAGGTATTGAGACATTTGCATTGCATACGATATCTCATTAAATCCTCGGGAACATCTGATTCCTATTTCTTCATCAATCTAAATATCTAAATAGTCATCAAGCACTATTAGTTCACAAATTTGATCCAAACTGTTCCTTCCTCCTCCAGTGCCATTTAGAACATTACACGCTGCCCGGGACTAATGAGATGTCCTCTAAACTGAACTCTGTAATTCCAGATGGCTTTGCTGCTTTCCAATACCATTTTTGTTTCGTTTCGTTTTTGAGACGGAGTCTCGGAGTCTCGCTCTCTGTCGCCCAGGCTGGAGTGCAGTGGCCGGATCTCAGCTCATTGCAAGCTCCGCCTCTTGGGTTCCCACCATTCTCCTGCCTCAGCCTCCTGAGTAGCTGGGACTACAAGCGCCTGCCACCTCGCCTGGCTAATTTTTTGGGTTTTTTTTTTTTTTTTTTTTTTTTTTTTTTAGTAGAGACGGGATTTCACCGTATTAGCCAGGATGGTCTCAATCTCCTGACCTCGTGATCCGCCTGCCTCGGCCTCCCAAAGTGCTGGGATTACAGGCGTGAGCCACCGTGCCTGGCCTCCAATACCACTTTTAAAGACACAACTGCCAGAAAAATGATCATTTAGTAATTTCAGAATAGCAGAACCCATAATAATTTTTTTAAAGCTCAAAATATTTGATGGCTCCAGTGACCTCCTGGCCAGTATTCAAAGCCCCCCACAATCTGTCTCTGGTCTAACTTTTCAGCTGTGGGACCCCTACTTCCACTCTTTCCTTTCTCTGCAACCCTGCCTTTACACACACGTTCACACACCCTGCAAACACTTGGCTGTAAGCTCTCATTATACTACTCTTTCACCTGTGTCTTTTTTCACTTAACTCCACAAATCCCAAGCATCTGCTATGTTTCAGGCACTGTTCTCTCGGCATCTCTCTTTCTCTATGCAAATCTTATGGGTTATGTTTCTCCCTCCTACTAAATGATATACCATGGTGGGATTTTCCTTCTATAATCATTAATAATTATTTGTGTATTCAAGGGCTCATGTTGGGGGAAAAGATTTAGTACTACAGGAGTGTGTGCAAGCAGGAGGTATGTTGAGAACACAGTGTCTTCTCACAGAGATTTTTATAGCCAAGCTGTATGAGAGAGGACGAGGAGACCAGAAAAGGAGGAATAAGTGATAGAGACATATTAACTTTTAAAACCAAGAAAGCTACCCTGTTTCTAAGTTATCTTCTTGGACACACCCATTTTCCTACAGGAAAGAAAGATGTAATGAGGGAGGAAAGAAAACTATGCTTTCCACATGTTATGTAGATGTTATTATTCCCACTTAAAAGATAAGGAAATCCAGGTTTGAGGTTGTGAAACAATCTGCCTAACGTCATACAGTGAGATGATGAAATAATGATGATTCCAACCCAGTCTTTTTGTCTCCAGCATCAATCTTATTTCCTATACACAGGCTGATGGCTAAAGAAAGAAAAAACTGAAACCTTGATTTGGACCGCTTCTATCCTTCACCTCCCAGCCAGGACCTCGCTCAACAGTTCTCACGAATGCCTTCTCAGAATCCCCATGCCAGGATCCCCAGGGGTCCTCTTCAAGCAGCTCGCTCTGACAAATGACTCAGGCACCAGAACAGGAGCTTTCAAAGTGAATATGCTGCATCATAATTTTCTCTGCCTCTCTTGTTTCACTTAAGCAAAGGGAGAGCTTTGCAAGCATGTGGATCCTTCTTGGCCATTACCCTTAGCAACAACATTAATCTTTGAACACTTCACCATCATTTACTTAAGAGCAATGACATGCCCAGAGATATTCCATGACTGATGGCAAAGTTACTAAACATCTAGATTTCCCGATGCATTTTTTTCTTCCTTTCACCCTGTCATTTCCATGTTAAGACAAAAAGTGTTGTTGTTCAGAGGCCTTCCCAGAAATAGCAAGCAGTTATTATTTAGGGAAGTTCAGGCAAGGATTAGAAGAAGTTGCCCTTTTCTGGCATCCTTTGTTACGCCCTGCTCCTACAACCCCACTGTCCCATTCACTAGTTCCTGTCTCTCCTGCTCACTCTTTGACCATGATTCATTCTTCTTACTTAGTTTAGAGTGGGTCAGTTTTAGTAGAGTATTTTATAGTGTTTATCCTCCGCCGTTCCTTCTTTTTCATCTTTTTGCTGCCACATTCTTTTGGCAAACATTTGCTGAGGATCTACTGCGTGCCAGGCTCTGTGCCAGCAGCTGGGCTTCATAATTTCATTTCTGACAATCACAATAGCTTCCAAATGGATATCCCTGCCTTAAGTTTCTCCCCGAATCCATCTACTACATCCTGCTGCCAAACCAATCTGTCTAAACTCTACTTTGTAAACAGTACTCTCCACCCATCTGTCCATGGGATTAAGTCCCTACTTATTAGCTCTCTTGTATCTGTCCTACAGATGCCTTTTAGACTTTTACATTGTGAGGTCCAGGGTGTTCTATTTATTTACTCCCCGGCATGCCATGTGCATTTCCACCTCGGTGTCTCATAGCTCTCTAAATTTTCAAGTCCTACTCCATGTCCACTTAATAAATGTTTGGGGGCAAACTCCATCCCTGGGACAGCAGAGGATGTGGCCTAACTAATACGTTCTAGTTAAGGAGGAGAACCAACTTAACACTTCTACCTAAGAGGAGTCTGAATGTCCCAGCCTTAGGGATGAGAAGCAATACTAACCATGTGACCTTGCTAAATCCTGAAACAAGAATTCCCATCAAATCACTCTTCCATTCACTCAGTCATTCGATAAAATAGTTTTTGAGTATCACCTATATGCTAGGCATCGTGATGAGTGCTAGGGAACAACAGCGAGTAAGACAAACAGGTTCCTGCCCTGATAAAGATTTTAGCCTAGGAAAAAGGACACATTAAACATACAAACAAGTGCAATATGTGAGTAAATAAAATATTAGGTTGGTGCAAAAGTAATCGCAGTTTTTGCCATTAAAAGTAATGGCAAACTGTGATTGCTTTTGCACTAACCTATAATAGAAATGTGGAGTGTTAATGAAAAGAGAAATAAGTATTGTGATGCAGCAAGGTAGGATATGCTACTGGAGACAGGAGGTGCTATCAAAGAAGGTCTCTGAAGAAGAGGCATTTAAGCAGAAATCCAAATGGTGAAGTCAAGCATTCAAAGAGATACTACAGGCTCTTGAACAGCAAGTATACAGACTCACACACACAAACACACACACACACACACACACACACACTCCCAAAGCCAATGCAGGTCAATAACCTCACTCCTCACAGGCTTTGGTCTTATGTGTAATTCTTTTGTTCAGTGGGGATGTGACAGCCAGCCCCATCTATCATAACCATAATAGCTTCTCTTTTGAGTACACAAACAGCTAAGCCTTTGGTTTGCGGATCTTTAAAATGATTTAAATTTCATCTATATAGTTTTTCTACTTTGCTGTGCTAACACGGTGATTTATTTCCAACTCAAATTTGCATAATATTTCTAGAATCCAACATAGCACCCTGGTGATACTCATCACTCTGTACATTGAAAATAATTGTTGGTTACTTTTTAGAGTTGGTATATACCAGCTCTTTAAAAAATCTGTAAGTTGCTTTCCATACCTCGTTGATTAACTGGATCTTTAGCTACGTAGGCAACATAGTCTGTAGTATCCTATAAAAAAGGGAAAATGACTGTATTTAAAATGGATGAACTGCACTGTTGAAAGAAACATATATTTCGGACATGATACTGAGGCAAGGACTTAAATACAAATGTTTTTATTTAAAGAGACAAGAAAAGCATTGTAAAAGGGAACATAAACAAATATACACTATATAGTTTAACAATTATGGAGTCCATATTCTCTGTCCATTGGGGAAAGAATCAGAAAATTAAAAACTTAGAGGCAGACTGTCATTAAGAATAAAATAGAAAGCAGATAGGGAATATGTTAGGACATATTCTTTAAAAATGGCTAGGGACTATGATGCTATCCTAGATTGAAAGTTGAAGTATCAGGGATTATGCAATCATAAAGGTGACATAAACTAAGATAGGGCATCATGATTTCCTGTTGTCCGAACATATACCACATATATCAGAAAGTAAGTTGACTGAAGAGACATGTTGGATTTTGTGGTTGTTAGCTTGCTTGTATGCAGTGCAAGTTAACTTAAGGGATGATAAAGTGAAAATACAATGAATTTATTTGATCAATATACAGAAAAAGAAAAATCATTTTTTAAAAAAAGAGAACCCCTGAAAAACTTAAGAAGTTCAAAAAGAGATGCACTGCTGACTTTGTAAAAACAAACAAACAAAATGCCACTTGGTAATCCCAGTTTTTATTGAAAACAATAAGCTGATGAATGATAAGGTTTTAATAATTAAAGATGCTTTTTGTTATCTAAGTTCTCAGGAAAAAAATACACACAATGCCATTTGCAGATCAGAAGTATGACTCTCTAGAGGGAAGATGCAATCAACTGGCAGGAAATAAAAGCCCATGTTTGTAATACCCTCAAGGACAATCACTTAATAACCCACAATGAATCACACAGGAAGCGGATCTCAGGGTCAGCATAACTCGTCTTGGGCAATTAAAAAAATAATAATAACACATACCTAAGTAAATTTCTCTTATGCAAAAAGGAAAAAGGTTTTAAATATCCGCTAAATAAATAACGCCATATCTATGGGCTTTGTTTTACGTGAATTTAGAAGGAAAAGCACAATTGCTGGGGACTTTGCCACTCTTATTCAAGTGACGAGGTGGTCTGATGCCAGTCATGCTGTCTGGTAGGTCCAATTATGGGAAAGAGGCGGTGAGACCTCTCCAGACCTCAGTTTCCTCATCTTCAAAACAGCCTCCAACGCTGGTATAGTTCTAAAATTCTACAGCTGTAAACATTTGGGAGAATTTACAGAATGCTAAAAGTAAAGCACAAATAGCAGGGGAAAATATGTTTAAACGTATTTAATTTTTGACACATTCACAATGCATTTTTTAAGTGGAGAAAGTATATATAGCCATAGAGACATTACCAACAAATGTTTTCAGGGCTGACGGATGGAAAACAAGTTAACTGTTTTTGCAAAGAGAGTAAAAATGAGGGCGAGCAAAGGCCAAGAGATGAGAAGACTATTCATTATTTTTGAAATTTTGGAGGAAATCTTGGAGAAAGATTACTATGTTGGACCACAGGGACTTTGAAGTCAGCTTCCTACTCTTGTATGTAGTTCGCCCTAAAGCTGTAAACTATCTCAGTTAGTATCCTAAAACAAATATGGGCATGTGTTAGCAATAGTGGTAGTAGTTACTTCTTGTGACAGTGTGCCAGGCACTGTGCTAACACTAACCACGCATCATTTCACGTAATTCCCACAACACTGTCAGGCAATAGGGATTATCCTCCATTTACACATGAGGACTCTGGAGTTTAGGGAATTTAAATAAATCAAGTCTACTTGACTCCAAAGCCTGGCAGTACATCACACTGCCTCCCCGACCTGATGATAAAACTTCATAGAGATGATTTCTAATGCCAGTGCTTAGGGTGGCTCCAGACTTCTATTTTACTAGACAGGTGCTTTAACCAACTAAGCCATGGCACTGCCGCCAGATTTCTATTTTAAATTTGAATCAACAGGCTTTCTCACCAGCTTCAGAGAGCACAGAGGTGCTCTCAATGCAGCAGGTACAAACCTTCCCCATAGTTGCCACAAATTATTTACTGTTTGTTTTTGATAGGAACGGTGCTTTGGTCAATTTAAAGAACTAAAGGCACGTGAAGAGAGTATGAAAAGATTTAAGATTCTGGAGAACAATAATAGAAATCATTCAGGGCATGCCTTGAGTAAATGAGTGTTTGCACACCAATCTAACATGATGACAACCCTGGAGAAATTTAGGGCAAACACCAATAATTATTTTTCATACTACATGTATAAACACTACTTTAAATCTCTTAAGAAAAGTATTTGAATTCCTTCATGGATGACTGAGCTAGGAAGACGAGAAAGTGCTGGTATTTTTCAGCCCAGATTCAGTTGACCCTCTCTGCCAGCCATCATCCTTGGTGTTGCTAATGAGGCCAGATTACAAGGCTGGATGGAAAAGAGTCCAGAGAGGCTCTTGGGTTCAAATAGCAGCTGCTAAGCACCTGACACCTTGTATGTCCCTTATTTGCTAATGGGAATTCACAATTAGGCATCTGTGGAATTTCTTGGGGAAAAGGTAGAACTCTTAATATTTGGTTTACTTTTAAAAATGGCAGCATCATAGAACTAATATATAATAGTTATTTGAAAATAACTACACCCCAGGCTAAAAGATGAGGAAGTAGTAATGCCTAAAGGGGAAACTGAATAACCATTAATTAGAAAACAAGAGTTTGAAATCCTATGAAGGCTGCTTTTCTTCCATGTGCTTCGTGAGCCAAGATCATGCCACTGCACTCCAGCCTGAGAGACAAGAGTGAGATTACGTCTCAAAAAAAAAAAAGCATGTCTTGGTTTGACATGCTTAAATACTTTGGGTCATTGGTAGCCAATGTGAAGACAAGTAATTATTGAAGTGTTTTTAAGAATTGGCTAATTTAAATAGCATTTACCTACATATTTTATACACAGGTAAGTTACACCAACACCCAAGTGGAAGAACCTGCTTAAATACTTTAGATGCCAGTAAATGAAGCAATGATTACAGAGTAACTTCAGAACTTTACTTCCTTTTGCGATATACAATTATTTCTCCCCCATTGAATATTTAGCAAAAAGTTTAAAACAAATTAAAACTACCATGATATCAGCTGCCAGATTTAGTTTTTAGCATCCTCATATTTTCTTGGGTTTCTAGGTTATCATCCTATCATTGATGACTCTACATTTTATTCCTCAATTAGAAGTGAAAAGTAAATGTGGTGGATAGAAAACAATCAATTGCTAAACTGAATTTTATTGGTTCGTTCCTGAAGGATATAATTTTTTTAAAAGAAATGCTTTGCAGAAAAGAAGGTAATACATTCTAAGAACAAGGTCTGTGTATGTTCCCCTGTTTTCTTGACATTACTGATGTTTAACCATTATGAAAGTCATACTCTGTCCTCTTCTAACCTTTCATCAAAACATATGGAAGGTTAGAAGAGGAAAGAGTACAATAAAAAGACCGATAATGTCACAGAGTGGCAAAAGTATTCTTCTACTTCCTCAGTTTAAACAGATTTGCTTCTTGCTCAGTTGCAGGCTCCCTAGCTTCAAAGCCCCTCTCCTTTTGCTCTGGTCCAGAAATGGTGCAGTAGGGAGTCAAGGAATGACACTCCATTCTGCAAAGTAGGCTTGGAGAAATCCTGTACAATTTCCAGGAAATGAGTACCACATGACCTCTTCTTAGCAGAGAAGAACTACAAGTTCTCTCTCCCCAGCTCAGCATTTCCTCCATGAGCTCCTGCAAACCTGGTTGCTCATTCCAGATTAGACTTAATTGACTTGGTTGATATACCAAGTGCAGTTGATTAGTAAAGTGTGCCAGAAACTCTGTGTTGAGAAGAAATTCTAAGGCAGGATTGAGCAACACATGTGTGACATACTTGCTTTTCATGACCTAGACATTATCAACAAGAAACTTATTAGATGATAACTCCATGGCTAATAACATAATGGAGCACTACTAGTTTCATCTACTAATCCAAACATTTTAAAATTTAATGATAGGAAATATTTTGCCCAAGGCAAATTTTTTATTATCTGCTACATGTAGCTATTCACAGACTGTAATAGTATGTTAGGAAAAGACATGTAGTGGCTAATATGGTTTATGTAAAAGTTATTTCTTTTTATCATCCAGCCCCAAACATCAAGAAGTTATTTTAACTCATAAAAAGAACTTTTGTGAATCCATACTTACAGGATCTCCTCCAGAGGCAAACGAAATAGACTGCATATGATGATTTGCAATAATCTGAAAAACATAAATATGTATGCTAATATGAAGTAATCATTATTTCTAGTTATATACAGTGTAACAGTAATAGACATACATTTGTTTGTTTTGTTTTTACCTGATCAGCATCCCTTTGGAAACCACCCCACCTACGCTGTATAATAATCTCATTTAAACCATGAGATTCTGGTGATTTTGTGATGCCCATCTCACTGCCCTTGCCTACCCAGGTGGAACATTATCTAGGGCTAGCCAATCAGAAAATACCATCTCTCTGGATACAGCAGAGCCAATCAATGTCTTTTGAGAAGAATTGAAATGAATAATAGGAGAGAAAGCATCTCTCTCTGCCATTAAAAACTATGTAAGCCCAAAGCTTCTGGGGGCCATATTACGCTGCCATGTGAGAAAAGTCTGCTGGAATATGAAGTTTTTCTTCTGATGAAAATCAGAACTGAGAACTAAAAATAGGAAAAAAGTCTGCTGGTAACATTTGTTCCATCACTTTAACCAATATATTTCACCTGTCCCTTTATATTTTTGTTTATTTTTGCAAAAGTTAGTTTGAATTTGATTTCAGTCATTCACTACTAAATGTATCCTGAGTAAGGCACTAACATTAAGACTTCTAATATGAATAAGAATCGCCAAGTAAACTGCATTAATCAGCTAAGAAGACTGTCCTTTATTTGAGAGTCTAGGATTGCTTGTTTGGAAACCACAGTATAATGACCATTTGCAGAGCCATATTTGTCATGCTATTTTGAAGGTTCATTAAAACACCAACTATGCAACTATTGACTAATCCTGTTTTCAGAATTGTGTGACAGAATCTACCAAAGCTGATTATATGAGATGACCAAGCAATTCTATTCCTAGATGTATATCCAACACGATTGTGTAAATATGTGCAACAAAAAATATTCTCAAAGAAGATAATAACTGCCCTGTTCATAAAGCCCTAAATTGGAAACAATCCCAACGATGACTATTGTAATATTCAAATGGTGGCATACTATATAGCAACAACATGTTTGTTGAGCAAAAGAAGCCTAATACAAAGAATATATACTGCATGGCTTAATTTATATGAAGTTCAAAACTAGGCAAAATTATGGTATTTGAAATCAGAATAGTGGTTATTTCTGGAGCACAGGAAGAAAGGGCAAACGGTTTTCTGGGATGCTGGAGTTTCTTGATCAGAGTATTGGTTATAAAACTGTTCATTTTGTGATAATTATTATGGACTTATTATCTGTGTACTTGTCTACATTTATATTTCAGTAAAAACAAAGTCAATATACAAAGATCAATGTCATTCCCATATATCAACAATAGTTGGCCGGGCGCGGTGGCTCACGCCTGTAATCCCAGCACTTTGGGAGGCCGAGGCGGGCAGATCACGAGGTCAGGAGATCGAGACCATCCTGGCTAACATGGTGAAACCCTGTCTCTACTAAAAATACAAAAAATTAGCCGGGCATGGTGGTGGGCACCTGTAGTCCCAGCTACTTGGGAGGCTGAAGGAGGAGAATGGTGTGAACCTGGGAGGTGGAGCTTGCAGTGAGCCAAGATCGTACCACAGCACTCCAGCCTGGGCAACAGAGTGAGACTGTCTCAAAAAACAAACAAACAAACAAAAGCCAATTAGACACTGTATTTGGGGGAGAAAGGTACACTTTGTAAGAGTACTTTAGTATAAAACTAATCAGAATCATGTAATGCTTTTTGGAAAACTTCATTGAAGAGTATAAATAAGACCTGAACAAATAGAAAGATATACATCACTTTCACAGATGAGAAGACGGTATGACAAAGGTGTCAATCCTACCCCAGATTAATTTATAAATTCCATGCAATCCCAATAAAAATGCTTCTAAAATTCACATGGAAGAATAAATGTGCAAGAGAGCTAAAGCAAATTTTAAAAGAACAAATGCATAAGAATTCCTTTATCAGATAAGAAATATTATAATATCATATTCAAGATGCCCCTAAATTCATATGAAAGAATAAATGAGCAAGAAGAGTTAGGGCAATTTTTTAAAGAACAAAGACAAAATATTCCTGATCAAACAGCAAGATATGAAAGTGTAGAAATTTCACAAGAATTCAAAGTCTAAAAATAGACTCATGTATTTAAGAACTTTTAGTCTATGATAAATGTGACACCAAGCAGCAGTCAGCCAGAAATTATGTGTCCATGGTGAGGAGAACTAGAGCAGAGGCTCCCAACTCCCCTGGCCACAGACCAGTACCAGTCCGTGGCCTGTTAGGAACCGGGCTGCACAGCAGGGGTGGGCAGTGGGCGAGCGACAGAAGCTTCATGTGTATTTACTGCTGCTTCCTGTTGCTCACATTACTGTCTGAGTTCTGCCTCCTGTCAGATCAACGGTGACGAACGGTGACGTCAGATTCTCATAGGAGAATGAACCCTTTTGTGAACTACGCATATGAGGGATCTACGTTGCATGCTCCTTATGAGAATCTAATGCTTGATGATCTCAGGTAGAGCTGAGGTGGTGATGCCAGCGCTGGGGAGTGGCTGCAAATACAGATTAACAATAGCAGAGAGGTTTGACTGCACAGAGACCATAATAAATCAATTGCTTGCAGACTCATATCAAAACCCTATCAGTAAGTAGCAAGTGACACTTAAGCTGCATCTGGTGGCAGGCTACATAGTGGCAAGTGAGTTGATGTACTTCAGTTTGTACAGCTGCAGCTGATGGCAGGTTTTAAGTCAGAATCTGACGATTTTAGTTTGTGCCTGGCCCGCCCATTATCTTATTTACCACTTCCAGCCATGTCTCTTTCCTGCACCGTGCACTTTCTCAGTCACAGTTTTGGTAAGCCCATTAGCTAACCCTAGCCAAAATGAGTAAAAAACAAACTTCGCTGGAGAGTTTCTTTGAAAAGGGAGAAAGATCCACGATGAGACTGCAGAAGACTTTAAGGCTGCCAACAAAAAGAAAGCTGCATTTAAAAGAAAATACCAAGAGTCCTACTTAAAATGCCAGTTCATTACAACAGGTGATTCACATTCTCCAAGCTCACTTTGTATAATATGTAGCAAGTGGCTGTGTAACAAACCCATGAAGCCTTCTAAACTGCTTTGTCACATGGAGACCAAGCACCCTGCATTAATACTAAGCCTTTGGAGTTTTTCAAAAGAAAACAATGTGAACATAAAGAATAGAAGCAATTATTGAAGGCTACCACTTCATCAAATGTATCTGCACTGGGAGCATCATTCTTAGTGCCTAACCACTTTGCTAAAGCTAAGAAGCCCTTTACTATTGGTGAAGAGTTGATCCTGCCTGCTACTAAGGACATTTGTCATGAACTTTTAGGAGAGGCTGCAGTTCAAAAGGTGGCATGTGTTCCTCTTTTGGGTAGCACCACAACTAGATGAATAGATTAAATATCAGAGGATAATGAGGTACAATTGTTAGAAAGGATTAATGAGTCACCGTGGTACACAATCCAGGTTGATGAGTCTACTGATGCTGACAACAAAGCAACAATGCTTTTTTGAGTATGATATATTTTTCAGGAGGATGTGAATGAGGATACATTATATGCACTTTTGTTGCCAACCAGCACCACAGCTGCAGAACTATTCAAGTCTTTGAATGATTACATATCAGGAAAATGGAATCAGTCATTTTGCATCGGTATACGCATGGGTGAATCAGTTGCCATGACTGGATGGCATTTTGGTTTCACTAATCAGGTCAAAGAGGTCGCTTCTGAATGTGAGTCTATGCACCGTGTCATCCATACAGAAATGATGGCTAGTTGGAAAATGTCACCTGAAGTTAACAACATTTTGCAGTATGTGATTAAAATTATCAACCATATTATACATGACCTTCACTCACATCTGTTTGCACAGCTCTGTGAGGAGATGGACGCAGAGCACACATGTCTTCTCTTATACACAGAAGTGAGATGGCTTTCTAAAGGTAGATCACCGGCCAGAGTTTTCGAGTTAAGAGAGCTGCTGCAGAGATTTCTTTTTAGAAAAACAGTCACCATTGGCGGCACATTTCAGTGACACAGAATGGGTCACAAAACTTGCTTACTTGTGTGACGTATTCAACCTGCTCAATGAACTCTGTCACTTCAGGGAAGAACAACAACTGTGTTCAAGTTGGCAGATAAAGTGGCTGCTTTCAAAGCTAAACTGGAATCGTGGGGGTGACAAATGAACACTGGGATTTCTGACATTTCAAACATTAGCAGAGATTTTGAAAGAGACTGAGCCAGGGTCTTCTTTCTCCCAGCTGGTGCATGATCACCTATCTCAGCTTTCCAGAGATTTTGAGCATTACTTCCTGTATTAGTCAGGGTTCTCTAGAAGGACAGAACTAATGGAATATATATATACACATATATACATATGCACACATATATATACACATATATATATGTAAAGGGGAGTTCATTAAGTATTGACTCACACTATCACAAGGTCCCACAATAGGCCATCTGCAGGCTGAGGAGCGAGGAGAGCCAGTCCAAGTTCTAAAACTGAAGAACTTGGAGTCCGATGTTCGAGGGCAGGAAGCATCCAGTACAGGAGAAAGATTTAGGCTGGGAGGCTAGGCCAGTCTCTTTTCACATTTTTCTGCCTGCTTATATTCTAGCCAAGCTGGCAGCTGATTAGATTGTGCCCACCCAGATTAAGGGTGGGTCTGCCTTTCCCAGTCCACTGACTCAAATGTTAATCTCCTTTGGCAACACCCTCATACACACACCAAGGATAAATAATTGTATCCTCCAATCCAATCAAGTTGACACTCAGTATTAACCATCACACTTCCCATCCACAAAAGACAGAATGGATCTGTGACCCATTTGTGAATAAGCCAGGTGAATCCACTTTGTCCATGCTAGAAGAGGATCAACTGCTTGATATTGCAAATGGCGGTGGCCTTAAAAGTATGTTTGAGACAACTTCAAATCTCCATACGTTCTCGATTAAAGTCAAGGCGGAATATCCTGAGATTGCCACAAAAGTACTGAAAAGTCTCCTTTCATTTTCAACATCCTATCTTTGTGAGGCAGGATTTTCCGCAGTAACAGCAACCAAAATGAGATTACAGAATCCACTGGACATAAGGAACACACCTTGGATGTCACTGTGTCTCATCACCGTCTAGTTGCAGGACTGTCTAGTTGCAGGAAAACAAGCTCAGGGCTCCCACTGATTCTACATTATGGTGAGTTGTATAATTCTACGTAACTACAATGTTATAATAATAGAAATAAAGTGCAGAATAAATGAAACGTGCTTGAATCCTTAAGTATACACAGTCATATAATTCATAGAAGTATATACAACTTAAAAGCAGAGGCTTTTAAGTTGAAGACAGGTAAAACATGTTTTTAAAAAACACACAAAATAGTATTTTGCTATGAATACATAAAGATACATGTAAATGCAAATAAAAAGAATTTAAAGAGTACACGCCGCATTGGTAATAGTGGAAAAATACCTACTCGGAGAAAAGAAATGGGACCAAGTATTTCTTCGCTATAACTAAAAAAAGAAAAAGAAAAAAAGGACAATATATATGTCGTTTGTGAATTTAACTTTTTAAATGACAACACTAAAAGGACAGAATGGATTAGTTAATATGCTGATCTGTGGTTATGGATGTTGTCTGGTTTGGAAACGTGGATTTAGAAGTCATCAGCACATAGATAAATTGCCCTGGGGAGGAGGAAGAAGGGAGGGGAGGCACATTAATGTTAGGAGGGCCATGTAAAGTTATTTTCCAGTTTGCTGCATCACAAGCAGCAGTAGGGTTAAGTAACACAGAAACTGTTACGCCTCTTGCCTACAAGGTCCCTAGATACCAAGTTCGAATCGACGGAAACGTAGCTCAAAAAGCGACGCCCACACCCCGGGAAAAACATTGAGCTACGCCAACCACAGTGGCGCGCCAAGCAGGAGGCGGTACCTGAGGACCACGCCTGCGCGCGGGGTTACGCAAGCGCGCAGCCTTTGCGCACGCGCACAAACGCACGGCCGCGCAGCATCTATCTTGCTGGAAGCTTTTTGCCAGAGGTTGAGCGGTTTGCATAATGTCGGAAATGGCCGAGTTGTCAGAGCTGTATGAAGAGAGCAGTGACCTGCAAATGGATGTGATGCCTGGCGAGGGTGACCTACCGCAGATGGAGGTAGGCAGCGGGAGCCGGGAGCTATCCCTGCGTCCCTCCCGCAGCGGGGCCCCGCCACAGCTCGAGGAGGAAGGCCCAATGGAGGAGGAGGAGGCCCAGCCAATGGCGGCGCCAGAGGGGAAACGGAGCCTTGCTAACGGGCCCAACGCTGGGGAGCAGCCAGGCCAGGTGGCGGGCGCAGACTTCGAGAGCGAGGACGAGGGCGAGGAATTTGATGACTGGGAGGACGACTACGACTATCCCGAAGAGGAGCAGCTTAGTGGTGCCGGCTACAGAGTAGCAGCAGCTCTTGAAGAAGCCGACAAGATGTTTCTGAGAACAAGAGAAGCAGCCCTGGATGGCGGGTTTCAGATGCATTATGAGAAGACCCCGTTTGATCAGTTAGCTTTTATCGAAGAGCTTTTTTCACTGATGGTTGTCAATCGTCTGACCGAAGAACTCGGCTGTGATGAGATTATTGATAGAGAGTAGTTACATGCTGTTAAAAGAGGAGGAAACTACTTGAGGAGGGACCCAACTTTCCGCTATCTTTTGGGTTCATTCCAAATAGTTTTGTGCCATTGAAAAACTTGACCTTCAAAAAAATTTGTTTTTCAGAATAGAAGACAATAGGACAGTGACTGCACAGTTGTGAAAAAGGAGGAGAATCATTAAAGAAAAAGGAAAAAAGATTTTAAGACTGTTGAAATCTGTTATCAAGAATGTCCTAAAACACCTATGGCTTTGACTTTGTTATTGATCCAGATTATTTTCCTTGCATTGGGGAAAATATCTTTCGTATTTGTTTGCTGTAAAGATGGTTTTGCAAGAATAAGTCATGACCAAGACAAACTGCCAATACAAGAGCCCACTGATATTAATTATATAATGAGAAAAAATGTATCCAACTAGGACACATATCTTTTGAGTTATTTGGACTGAAAGTTTAAGAAAACTTGGGAAATTCTATTTTGTGATCTAGTCAAGCCATAGTTATCAAAGGCTAAATTTTCAGTGTAAGATAAATGAAGTATTCTTCATTATTCCAAAAGGATGAGTAAACTCAAAGATGTATCACGTGTGCTCTGTATCTTAAGATGTGTTTCCAAGAGCGTCTGAAATTTTGTTTGTACATGTATCTTGATCATTTATAAAGCCACTGTGATCTATAAATCAAGAAAATTCATTGTCATAACCATTTTTAAAAGTCAAAAATTAAGACATCTTTAATTAAAAACTTTCAAATCTAGACACTAAATGTGTGTGAATGTACAATGAAACCATTGCTCACGCTGTTATATACTAGAGAAATTTTGTTTTGCTTGCTGTTTTAATTTGACAGGTGAAATACTTTAGTTGAACTTCATATTGTAAGAACTGTTAATAAAAAGTTGTCAAGTAAAAAGCCCTATATCTAAAAAGACTTTATGAACAGTTATTCTATCAACTTTTAAAGGTTTTAAACCTACCCAGAAATTACTTTGGTATCTGAAGTTTCCCTCTGTCTCCTCCTCTAATTAAGCTTGTTATTTGTTATGCACCAGCATTGGAGATAATAAAATTTCTTGTTCTGTGTATTTTGTTTGGCTAATAATATTGCATACATACTTTATACTAGTTTTTATTGTATGTGTTAACCAGTATTAAGGGAAAATAATCCAGCTTCAGCTATCTAATTCACAAATTAATTTCTGGAAATTAAACTTTGTAAATTAAGTTTTTGCCCTACAAGAATTTGCTGGTCTAGGAAAACCTGCCCTATCAATGAGTATGTTGCCATGGTTACCTTACTAAGATGCTGAGGTTCTAGGAGAGTAATGATTACATCAGAAGGCTATGTTCAGCAAAATGAGTGTATCAGCAGGTTTTATCATGATCAGTAAAAAGGTTCCAGATGCTTCTGCTCCATTATAGCAGTAAAGAACGAATATCCAATGCAACAGGACAATTCAGAGCCTTATTTATTTTATGGTCATCCTGCCTTTTGGGAGAGAGATCTGTAAAAGATAGGACTGTGACAAGGATGATCAGAATTGTTCAGACACTAGCTGGGTTGGGAGGGAGAGATGGTGGAAGTAAAGTGTTGGTTCTTAGACTTCTTAATCCTACCACTTCCACTGCTATCTCAATTAGCCTGTAGCTACGGTCAGATGAGTGTGGATAGATAATTAATTTCATGCGTGATGTAAATTAGTTTGGATGGGGGTATGCTAGTGCACAATAAACTGGCTGGTTGTATTTACCTCCAGATGTTTATCTTTACTAGGAAAGGTAAACTCTTGGGAAAAAAAAATCTGACGTCCACAAACTAGAAGGTTGTGATTCTGTTTCTCTCTGGGACTAAGTAGGGCACAAGAGTTGGGGGTGGGAAACACTCCCTGTTACATCTGAAGGCCCATCTTAGGGAGAAAAACCTGGGCTCTGCAATTGGCTCGGTTGTTTTTCAGTCTTAAAAATAGGCAGTAAGCTGAGAGACAATGAAAATTGTAAATACTTATTTGTATTTATTGAGGATAGAAAATTAACATTTTAACACCCCTTTTAGGGGTGTAAAATCATTTGTATTTCCTTTACATGCAGTTACCACAGACAAACCAGACTACTTGGTTAAAATTTGGGTTCTACTATTTGTTAGCTCAGTAACTGGGAAATTAATCTCTCGGGCTTGGGTCCTGAACTGAAAATAGGGACAATTGGATGTACCTTACAAATTGTGAGGACTAAATGAAGATGTGTGTGAGAGTGTGTGTGTGTTTGTGTGTGTGTGTGTGTGTGTGTGTGTGTGTATCTTCATTTAAGGGAACTAGAGAAAGGAGTTCTGGGGAAATTCTAACTGATTTTGCAAGATAGGGGATTTAAAGAAGCTTTTGAGTACACAGTGTGATTAGGGAGAGTTTTGCAAATTTATCCATATGTATTACAAATGTTCGCTTAGATCAGATATCCCATGTTGGCTATCTTCAGGCCACAGATCTATTTTGTTTGGTTCATGCTTATAATTTTAAGAGACCAACATCTCAGTACAGAGATAGCAGCTAAAAATCTAGATTCTTACCTTTTTATTATTATTTTTTTAAAGTAAAAGATCTGGGAGCCTTTGACCTATAGACCTATGTAGCCAAAAACCAAACAGACAAAAAAGCAAACAAACAAACAAAAACATCTGATTCACCTTTAGACAAGGAAGGTGTTCTGTTTGCCAAGTGTCAGTGTTATCTCCCCAACATAGAGGCCAGGTAGCACTTGATATTTATCATTGGGCTTGCACCATTGTTTTTTCTTGTGTTTGCACAGCTTGCGTTACCTACTTGGCCTCTAAATATCTCAAGTTGCCTCTCCTTGTAGAGACTAAAGGATGTCTCAGTTTTTGCCTGTTTTACCTTAACTCTATTACCCTTCTGAATTCAGTATCTGTTAGAGTTGTAGAAATCAGTAAAGAATTAGTGGGAGTGTGAGCTACTGAGACTGACGTTTTTGCTTGAGGCCCTAAAATACTATATTAAAGTATGTCAATAAAGTCTGTCGCTTGAATTTTGAAACAAGGAAATACCTATAACTTACCCTTGCAAAAGTGTATTTTCCCATCCTGAAATATGGTAATATTTAAAAATTGCAAGCATTACATGTTTAATATTTTCTGCCTCTGGAGGTTTGTAAAATATTTTCTGGGAACGAATGGTTATATTCTTGATGTTCTCAGTGACCAAAGATAAATGTGAACTATCTGTTCCATAAATGCTATCATCTATGAATATATCCATAAACTTGAACCTTTGTTTTTAGTCCAAAGTATATCTTAGAAATTAAGTGGGGATGGGGAAAGCATTAATATTTCTTTGTATTTATTTTAGAACTTCCAGTGGTAGCGTTAAGGATTTAATTAATCCTTTTCTTGTGCTGTATCCACAAAGTCTCTAATCTTCGCTGTGTTCATTTCTTAAACATTTTAGTTGCCTTTCTCACAAGACATAAAGCTTCTTGAGTTGAGGCCTCTACAGTGGCACATCTCTCCCACCTTCCAGCCATTTCCCCTAGGCCTGCAGAAAAGCTCAAAATAGTTACTAAAAATCAGCCCTCAGGTCTGAGATAAATGAGATCTTAACTTTGGTCCCCACTCCAGCAGTGGGCTGAATACAACCCCGTTCCATGGCACCAGTGCAGAAAAGATGTGGATTACTTTAAAAGGCACATCATATTACTACAGTTACTGGTAATGAAAATCACCCATTTTCCTCACCTCTGTTTTGCCTGAAAGGTTATGGATGGGTAGTAATACTTTGCCCTAAAGAAGGGTACTGAAGGGGAAAGAGAGACTGAGAATAAACTCTGCCCCACCACATACACCACAATCCCATTCTTCATAAATTCCTCATTCATTTCAGGAACCCCACAGAAAGGGTCATCTTAAAAAATGATCATTAGATTCTACCCAAAAGGCTGTCATTATGATGGCTTCAGCTTTGCCCACTCTTCCTCCCTTACAAAACTCCGAGATAATCTGAGGGCTCCTCTACTTAGTGAGATTTCATAACTAAAAGCATTGAACTTTCGTAGTACCATCCGTGTGAATGAAAACTAAAAATAAATTTTGCATCTACATATGTACTGAAGTCGAAATGTCAGAATGACTGAATGAATGTTTTACCACTCATATGTGTCATGTCTTCCAAGCACAGCCCAAAATGTTATGCTCTCTTTACACCAATAGCATCACCACTCTTGGAAGATCAACCAGGACCCAACTAGACAAGAATTTACTTGTAACTGTTTCATGTTAGCACTTTTCCTCTAAGGTGTTGTATACTACTGCTTAAACAGTGTATTTTATTCTGTTTTTTAATTTAGAAAATAAAATAGCCCTCAAAACCTGTACTTATATGTTACTGATAATTTTATAATCTTATAATATGTTCTTCCTATTAAGTACTGAGTATATGAAAAGGTCTCTGAGAATATTTGAGTAAATAATAATAATAGGTATTATGTGACTGGCACACACTATATAATTTACATCTATTATCTCATTGAATCCTCTAAACAGACCTATGAGACACTTAAAATCCATCCTCTCAGAAACCTTATAAATAAGTACCATAATCCTCATTTCACTGATGAAGAAAACTGAAGCCCAGAGTAGTAGAGTCACTTGCTAGTAAGTGGCAAAGCCAGCATTTCAACCCATATGTAACCTCAGAGCTTTTAGCATGTTATTATTATTAAGTACACATTAAACCTTGATCAACAGCACTCCACACAATAAAACCTTAACTGTAAAGAAACTTGGATCACAACATATTAGACAAAGAGGAAAATCAGATCCTAACACACATACATAACCTGATAGAAGGAATTTAGTTTAAAAAATTAAAAGCAAGCCAAACAAAACGTCCTTGTTAAGGTACATATTTAGCCCAATGCCTACGTAAATTCTACATTTGCTTCAGCAATGCTGTTCTTTGAGAAATGAGGTTCACAATGAAAACTCAGGCACACCACAGTATCATAAATTATTAAGGAAGAAAGCATTATCTTTTATACAATACCATTTTAGAAAGCTTCTCAACTACAAGAATTGGAAGAAAATATTTTCTGCTTAAATTTCAGTTTGCTAGAACACTAACCCTAACATCACCTTTCCCGTTTGTCCCTCATCTGCACCCTGGCCCAACACACAGTCTGTCAGTTGTGATAATGGAATTGCTATCCATTTGGGGAGGGTTGGTGGAGACATCAATGATCAATTTAAGGATATGAGTTGCTAAATGATATTTTCTATGTTCTTTGCACCTTAGTTCTTCATTCAAAGCCAATTAGGTAGGGGCACGTATGTAGGTGGTTACACGCCCCAGTGATGGGTTGGTAATGCTGTTGTTCTAATGATTGTTACGCATAAATCTTCAGCAGATTTTTCCCTTGTGCTGTCTTAAGTTGTAGACATACTCTGTCTAAAACTTTATTCTTTTCATTATCCCCAGGCTTCTCTGGAAAAATAGATATGTTAAACTATAAATGACATTTGTGATCTTACCTGTTGGTTGTCAAGATTCATCAGTGTGAGACTGCATGTTGAGATGGTCAGTTTTATATTCATTCCTGAAAACTGAAGATTACTTTTGCCAAGAACTGTTGATAGGAACTTAACTGGAGGCTTTAAAAATTAAAGAAGAAAAACAAAACACTGTCAGGAATTTTGTCACAGAATGAATGTTAATGTTTTTTAAATGTTAAAAATGAGTCAAAGTCCAAACTCTTCCTTTCTATTTTACCTTATATAAATCAAATGAAAGGGAATGATTTTTATTAAATAAACATGTTTTTAAAATTAGAATGCAGCAAATTCTTTATTAAGTAGTGAAATTTAGGCCCTCAGAACTTTCTCCTAGTTTCTCTCCTCCCCAGGTGCTGGGAGTGGACTCCTGCTTGAATGTAAACAAATTCCTGTGAGAGTTTAGACCAGCTGAACTCTTGCGTCCTTTTCAATACTGCAAATCTAAAAGAAGAAAAATTTGACAATCCACTGAATCTAACGCCACAGAAGGCATTGATGAACTCTCCAATTACACAACTGCTTCCTTCTCTGAAGCCATCCCTGTTCCTCCCTCATCTTTCCCTTGCCAGAGTTAAAAAGTCCTCTCTACTAGTCTAATTGTTACCTTCAGATAATCATGATGCCTGAAATTCTAACATTGGGCATTCTTTTAGGTTAAATTGTTGTTTTCAGAAGGTCCTAATTGTTAAAATGAACAAATATTACTAGGAAGGCGTTAGCCCCTTCCACATTAACTCATTAATAAAGATGATTTACCAGAAATTACTAATAGAGATTTAGAAGAAGATCCTGAGGAAAGGGACATGTTTTTTTGTTTGTTTTGTTTGTTTGTTTGTTTTTTGAGACGGATTCTCATTCCGTCGCCCAGGCTGGAGTGCAGTGGCGCGATCTGGAAAGGGACATGTTTTGATAGAAGTCAAAATTCTGGACCAGGCATTTCTCAAGAAGAGGAGGTGTGGGGGTTTGGTGAAGAATCATGAGAGTAGGGGGTACCCAGGAATTATAAAGAAAAGCACTGGGGTCATATGTCCACAAAGGCATACCAACAGGGGGGCGAGAGGGTGGGCTGGTAGATTTCCTCAGGCAGAAATGCCACTTACTAACTGATGACCTTGGACAAATCACCTTTCTAAGCCTCAATTTCCTTTTATATAAAAAGTGGGGGAAAAAAAACAGTAGCCACATCATAAGGGCTGTTGTGAAGATTAAATAATAACTGGAGAACATTTAGCACAGTATTTGGCTAGGTACATGAGAGCTATTATTATTATTATTATTACTTATTTTTGCCCTTCCCAACATTAAAAATTCTAAGAAATAATTTGAGAGATTTAAATGCTTTGATGGATGCTTGGATTAAGTCCTGAAATCCTCTGCTGGAAAGTGGACCAGTTGATGGAAATCAGTGATTCCTCAGCATATGAATCAATACTTTGAGGCAATCAGTGAAAACACAATTTGTTTCTGTCCTAGTTTTGCTCTCATTTGATTCATTCTGGAGCCATACCAAACTGTTAAACACACACTGTTGAAATTTTTTCTTTTTTTTTTTTTTGAGACGGAGTCTCACTCTGTCGCCCAGGCTGGAGTGCAGTGGCCGGATCTCAGCTCACTGCAAACTCCGCCTCCCGGGTTTACGCCATTCTCCTGCCTCAGCCTCCCGAGTAGCTGGGACTACAGGCGCCCACCACCTCTCCCGGCTAGTTTTTTTTTCGTATTTTTTAGTAGAGACGGGGTTTCACCGTGTTAGCCAGGATGGTCTCAATCTCCTGACCTCGTGATCTGCCCGTCTCGGCCTCCCAAAGTGCTGGGATTACAGGCTTGAGCCACCGCGCCCGGCCGCACTGTTGAAATTTAATGTACAGTTTTATTTTTAATTCCAAGCTCATTCTAAAATGTAGTGCAAACAATGTGAGGAAGGAGCCCTAAACCTCACAGCTATCACCACATCATAAAGCTGACTCTTGGTCTACTTTCTTTGCTTCTTACACGGCTCTGGGCAAAGCGAGAGATTTTGTGTTCCCCGCAGTGATTTTATTAACAGCAAGTTGTTCATTTGCTTCTCTAGAGTTTCTTTTCCATGCTAGTTTAAAAAATATTATTAAGCGGCCAATGCGGTGGCTCACGCCTGTAATCCCAGCACTTTGGGAGGCCGAGGTGAGCAGTTCACAAAGTCAGGAATTCGAGACCAGCCTGACCAACATGGTGAAACCCGTCTCTACTAAAAACACAAAAATAAGCCAGGCGTGGCGGCGCGTGCCTGTAATCCCAGCTACTCAGGAGGCTGAGGTAGGAGAATCACTTGAACTTGGGAGGCGGAGGTCACAGTGAGCCTAGATCATACCACTGCACTCCAGCCTGGGCAATAGAGCAAGACTCTGTTGCTCAAAAAAACAAAAACAAACAAACAAACAAACAAAAAATATATATATGAAATACAAATTAAATTATAACACTATCTCATAGTTGAAAAGCATTTTGTTATCTGTAAAGAACTTTTGTATAAGTCATCTTAATTTTGTTCTCACCATAACCTTAATCTCGTGGGATATGCCCAAAATGTATTTATTATATAGGAGACAAAGTCTTTCATGCCATTATTAGAAATGTCCTAACAGTTAAAAGACCCATGGAAGAGAAAGGAGTGTAAAGCACACAGGATGGGCAGTGAGGCAACTGGAATTCAAGTCCCAGGTGTGATCCTAACTTGTCAAGGGACCTTAGACAACTCTGGAACCCCCTCAATGTCTTTGTTTACAAAACAGGAGTAATACTATCACTTCCATTCTTCCACCTCTAGCCATGGGAGGTCTTAGGAGAATCAAACTTAGTATTAATAATAAAGTATATGGAAATGCACAGTATACGGCGAAGTGCTAACAAACTGTAGTGATTATAATTACTACTTTCAAAATGAATTT
The DNA here is from genome assembly GCF_008728515.1 of Papio anubis. Taxonomy (NCBI): domain Eukaryota; kingdom Metazoa; phylum Chordata; class Mammalia; order Primates; family Cercopithecidae; genus Papio; species Papio anubis. Next base: position 25,746 of record NW_022161768.1, read on the forward strand.
TGGCAATTTTGCTACAGGATTTCTTCTTCAAGAAAGAGATAGGGGAGAAACTGTAGACCCCGGCCTTGGGAGAGGTCATTATGGGAATGAGAGGAGAAAGGAACAGAAAGGGGAGGCTGAGGATGGGATACTGACCAACTTTTACAAAAGAGTGGAGGCAGACCTGGCAGAAGTGCTTATCCATATTTTACAAAGAGAAAAGCATTAAGATAGGGAAACATTAATTGACTGTATCTGGGTCAATTTATTGGTACTGACATAGCAGCCTAGCTCTTCTTACTCTATATGGCATAGTCTCTCAGGAATCCCCAGTTCTTTCAGTTATTCATTAACTTTTAGACTTCAAAACTCATAGGAGATCATATAAATAGATAAATCATTTATCCATTAGCACTCCAAACTGCTAATGATGCAGTATCTAACAGACCTAAGGAATCAAACAAAGATCTGACTATATTCAACTGGCCCTACATCGTTTTTTGGCTCTCTCCCTGCAGGGCAGATGCTTGGCAAAAGGGCAGATAACATCGTGATTAAGTGTGTAGATGCTGGACCAGACTACCTGGGCTTGACCTAGCTCCTCCACACACTGACTGGGTCACTGAGCAAGTTACTTAACCTCTTGGGGCCTCAGTTTCCTCATCTGTAAAATGGGGACAAACAATAACACTTGTGGCTAGGTTTTTTGTGATGATTAACAAAGTATAAAAACCACAGCATTCCAAAACTTATGGGATGCAGTGAAAACAGTGAGTGCTAGGAGGAAAAATCATAGATATAAACACTTTTATTAAAAAAGCAGAAAGATCTCAAGTCAAAAACCTAACATTGTAACTTAAGGAACTAGAAAAAAACAAAACCCAAAGCTAGTGGAAGCAAGGAAATCATAAAGATTAGAACAGAGATAAAATAGAGAATAGAAAAATAGAGAAAATTAATTAAACCAAAAGTTGGTTCTTCCAAAAGATCGGCAAAACTGGCAAACCTTTAACTAGATGAATTAAGGCAAAAAAGAGAAAAGACTCAAATTACTAAAATCAGAAATGAAAGTGAAGACATTACTACCAATTCTACAGAAATAAAAAGGATTATAAGAGACTACTGTGAACAATTGTATGCCAACAAGTTGGAGAACCTAGATACAATGGACAAATTGCTAGAATACCTATCAAGACGAAATCATAAAGAAACTGAAAATGTGAATAGGCTTGGTGAGAATATGGAGAAATTAGAATCCTTGTGCATTATTGGTGGGAGTGTAAAATGGTACAGCTGCTGTAGAAAACAGTATGGTAGTTCCTCAAACAATGAAAAAATAGAATAACCACATGATCCAGCAATTCTACTTCTGGGTGTATACCCAAAATAATTGAAAGGAAGGTCTCTAAAAGATTTTGTAACTCACGTTCATAGCAGCATTATTCATAATAGCTAAGCTGTGGAAGCAACCTAGTGTCCATCTACGGAAGAATGGATAAGCAAAATGTGGTCTATACATACAACGCAAAATTATTCAGCTATAAAAAGGAAGTAAATTCCGACATCTGCTATGACATGGATGAACCTTGAGGACATTATGCTAAGTGAATTAAGCCAGTCATAAAAGGCCCAATACTGTATGATTCCACTCATATGTAGTATCTAGAGTACTCAAAATCATAGAGACAGAAAGTAGAATTGTGGTTGCCAGGGTCTGTGGAGATAGGGGACTGGGGAGTTACGGTTTAATGTGTAGAGTTTCAGTTTTGCAAGATGAAAAGAGTTCTAAAGATGGATGATGGTGATGGCTGCACAAAAATATGAATGTACTTAATATCACTGAACTGTACACTTAAAAAGGGTTAAGATGAGGCTGGGAGTGGTGGCTCATGCCTATAATTCCAGCACTTTGGGAGGCTGAGGTGGGTAGATCACTTGAGGCCAGGGAGTTAGAGACCAGCCTGGCCAACATGGCAAAACCTCATCTCTACTAAAAATACAAAAATCAGCCAGGCATGGTGGCACATGATTGCAATCCCAGCTACTCGGGAGGCGGAGGCATTGAGAATTATTTGAACCCCTGGGAGGCGGAGGTTGCAGTGAGCCGCTGGACTCCAGCCTGGGTGACAGAGTGAAACCGTCTCAAAAAAAAAAAAAAAAAGGTTAAGATGGTAAAGTTTATGTTATGGATATTTTACCACAATAAAGTGGAGAGAAAAGAAAAGAAAAGAAAGGGGTAAAGTGCTGGAAAGAGTCCCTGGCACATATTAAGTACTCAATACATGCTAGCTATTGGAGGAAACCAGCTGCTTTTCTGTTTTTCTCTGCAAGTGTACTTTCCGGATAGATGATAGCCAGGTTTGCTTTGTTTTATTTTGGGATGGGGAATCCCTGCTCCTTAGATGAGAAAATCTTGCCTGTTAGTTGGAATCATCCAGTTGAAGCATTCTAATTAGAAATTATGAGAAGCAGGAAGAGGTTAGAGATTACTTTGGAACCATGGGTTCTGTGAAAGAAACTAGTCATAGGGAGTCCTTAATAGAATTTAAGAGCCATTTGTCAGAATGTTTCATATCATGTGGGTTCTCTGAGTCACTCTGGGTGACACTGGTTCAGCCCTATGTAATATAATGAAGAATGATAACCGAAAACAGGGCAGAATGGTATAGAAATAGAACCCTAAGCTGGGAATCTGAAGACTTGGCTTCTACAGCTGGCTCTGACCTTAATCACCCTAGTGACTCAGACAAATACCATCTCTTGTCTCAGATTCAGTTTAGTAGCTGGCAAAATGAAAATGTTAGACCAGAAGATCTCTTTAAAAACCCTTCTCGGCCAGGTGTGGTGGCTCACACCTATAGTCCCAGCACTTTGGGAGGCTGAGGTGGGCAGATCACGAGGTCAGGAGATTGAGACCATCCTGGCTAACACGGTGAAACCCCGTCTCTACTAAAAATACAGAAAAATTAGCCAGGAGCCAGGCTTGGTGGCAGACGCCTGTAGTCCCAGCTACTCAGGAGGCTGAGGCAGGAGAATGGCGTGAACCTGGGAGGCGGAGCTTGCAGTGAGCCAAGATTGCGCCACTACACTCCAGCCTGGGCGACAGAGCGAGACTCCGTCTCAAAAACAAAAAACAAAAAAACAAAAAGCCAAACAAAACAAAAAAACCCCTACACTTAAACAGTCTGCAATTCTATATGATTTATATAGTTATCTTAAGAGCTTTTGCATCGGCCCTTTGGACTTTTCAAACCAACAAAATATTCTAGGGCTCATAGCTTAATAGCAATAATACTAGCTACCATTAACACAGAAAGTGTAATAGATGCCAGACGCTGTGGCAGGTAGTATGTAGACATCACTTCATTTATTTCTTACATAACCCTATAAAGTAAGTGCTATTTTCTCCCATTTTACAGATGAGTAAACCAAGGATCCAAGAGGTTAAGTGACTTGTCCAAGAGTACACCGTTTGTTGGTGGCTGAGGCAGGACTTCAATCCAAGTCTGTCTAACATCAAAACTTTCGCTTTCTTTCCACAGGGAAAGCTACTCTACCCATGCGTTATTACCTCACCTTTACCGCTATCCATATTTATACTAGAAAACAGGCCAGGAAGCCTAAAAGGTCTAAAATGTTGTAATGCAGAATACATACATTATAAAATGTGGAAACTGGAAGGCACTAAACTGGTCATTTAGTTCAACTCCCTAACTCCACACTCCACAGGAAATAAGAACGGAGTCTCAGCAAGATGAGATTCCATGCTCCCTGGTCAGTAAGAGCCAAGTCCAGCACCCTACATTTCTGACATAAAGCCCAGGGGCTTTCTCCCCTCTGCAGCTGGAGGCATCGCCACATCAGACAGCGTCAGGCAACTCGGAAAGATTTGAGGGAGAAGAGTAGCTTTGAGTGCAGCTCTGATATCATGCCACCTAATAAAGGCCAGGCTGGACTTTGGGTCATACGGTGGGATGAACTAACAGCAATTTTCATACTCTCTTTGCCATCATGAGGGACACATAAGCAAGAAAACCACCGCAACATTTACCTTTCGCTTTTTAATGGCTCCATTTGCCCCGGGGACAGCTTCACACAGGCGACTTATTGCTTCCCTAAAGAACAGAAACCATACAAATAAAGACTTAGCATACTACCTCCACACAGTAAGTGTTTAAGAAATGTTAGAAATTATCACGACCAAAAAGTACACATACATAATAGTGAGTCCAACACACATGATATTCTCCTAGCCCCACAGGAGGAAATGCTGTACTTACTCCTTCTGCAGGAAAACCTAGCAGCACCCTAATAGTGAGCAATCGCTTCACAACAAGGAGCTCCACTGTTCGCTTTTTTCATCTCTGTTTTTCCTTGGATTTTCAGATTTTGGTTTTTGTGTTGTTGATTTTTAACCAAAAAGGAGGGGCAGGGCATTGTCATCTGGAAATACTTTGCAGTGTTACCTCTAGCAAAATCATCTCTGTAATGTTATGAATAAAAAGCTTCATAGTATCTCAGAACTAAAGACAATTAAATACAAAAATAACCTGACACTAGAGGAAATTTAAAAGGATCGGGAGAATGTTGAACTTCAAGGTGGTCTCAGATGGAGTTTTATTGACTAGGTTGCTGCTACAAGCCATTGAGCTTTCATGTAATTTCACAGAAGAAAAGAAATCAATATCAAATTTCCTCCTTTGCTTACTTTTCTGCCCTTCCTATATATTGCGCTTCCTGAGAGAAAGGCACCGCTAAAATAAGTAGTTGCTCCTTAATGGAAGTGGTGAAGGAATTGGCGCCCTCCTTTCCAGAAATGCAGTTAAAACTAAAAGCTTTTGTCTCTGGGACTCTGAGCATTCATAACTGCCCAAGCTTTCACTCTGTGTAATTTGAACCTTAGCCTTGTGGCTTTGAACACATATATTAAACTTTTCACAAGGCAAATGAAAATCTCTTCCGGATTCCCCAGAGATCATTGTTTAAATTAATAAACTATATTCTCACACACATGCACACCCCAACACACATACACATGCAACACTATTATAGTTTTTATATATATTATATTTCACAATAGTATTTTCTATAGTTTAGATTCCCAAAGGAAGTGGGGAGACGTCAGAGAGAGGAATGCAAACCCATTTTTGTTTTGTTTTGTTTTTGTTTTGAGACAGAATCTCGCTCTGTTGCCCAGGCTGGAGTGCAGTGGCACAATCTCAGCTCACTGCAAGCTCCGCCCCCCAGGTTCATACCATTCTCCTGCCTCAGCCTCCCGAGTAGCTGGGACTACAGGTGCCCAACAACACGCCCGGCTAATTTTTTTGTATTTTTAGTAGAGATGGGATTTCACCATGTTAGCCAGGATGGTCTTGATCTCCTGACCTCGTGATCTGCCCGCCTCAGCCTCCCAAAGTGCTGGGATTATAGGTGTGAGCCACTGCGCCTGGCCATGCAGACCCATTTCAAAAACTACAGCTATGATAGGTTGTAGTGCAGAGCAATATTCTTCTAGAAAATACTTTTGAAAGATAATTAGAATTCCCAAATATTCTAGGCATTATTTTGCACTTATAAATGTATGTTTTAGCTCAGATAATTTTTTCTATATAAATGAAACTCTTCTTCAAGGTATTATCTTGTTAGATTTTTGCATAATTATCTGCAATCAAAGGATAGAATGGATCTTTGGTTAGCACATATTCTCAGGATTTCATATTTATTGTTTCTCTAGGATTCTATCCTTTGTTCTCCGGAGTCAAATAGAAGGATAACACAGAGAGTTGGGCTCTCTGGCTTGGTTGGTTGATTGATGTTTTGAGTCATCTTAATGATTACTCAGTAATTGATAAGACTCATAATTAATCCAAACTGGCACTGATACTGCCAAAATAGCTAGGCCAGGCACCCCACTATATTGACAGTATTTAATAAAGAGGTATTATAAGATAGGGCAGATCCTTTACTCCATGAGAGCGATTTGGATATTTTGGTCTAAAAATACAAAAAATTAGCCAGGCGTGGTGGCAGGCACCTGTAATCCCAGCTACTTGGGAGGCTCAGGCAGGAGAATCGCTTGAATCCGAGAGGTGGAGGTTGCAGCAAGCCGAGATCGCGCCATTGCACTCCAGCCTGGGCAAAAAGAACGAAACTCTGGTCTCAAAAAAAATAAATAAATAAAATAAATAAATAAATAAATAAGTTGACTATAAATGATGTGAACTTAAAGTAAAAACAAAGGTGAATATTGATGCTGCCAAATATAATAACAACAATAATAATATAACAATAATTATATGCCAACTATAGTAACTTTTTATTAGAAGTTGTTACTTTTATATAGCAACTCATAATTTCATAAACTGTTTTCCCACACATTTGTTTTTTTGATTCTCACACCAAGGATCAATGTCTTCTAACAAAAAGTAATGCAGTGAATTTAAGTTGAAGGGAATACTTTACAGCATGAATATCTCTCAAGGAGGTTTTAAAAGGATGAACCTTCCTGGAAGGGAGGGGATTAGAATTTCCTGACAGACAGAAGAACATAGGTGAAGACACCAAAACACAAAGTATCATGATATGAGGGGAATTACAGGTACTTTCATATTGCTGGAGCATAACATATGGTAGAACAAGAGTGAATATGAACTAAGAGATAAGAGTCTAAATACTGTTTCTGTGAAGTGCCGGACAGTAAATATTTCAGACTTTGCTCTTTTGCAAGTACTCAACTCTGCTATTGTAGTGCAAAAAGCAGCCTCAGACAATATGTAGACAAGTGAGCATGGCTGTGTTCCAACAAAACTTTATAGAAACTGGTGGCTGGCCAGATCTGGCCTATGGGCCACAGTTTCTTGACCCGTGGATCCGATAATTCACACAAAAGGAGAGAGAAATCATTCGTTTTTTTAAGATGGGAAAATATTCACATTCATTATAATTTTAAAATTGAAAATTAAAACAACAAGATACTTCACTCATTAAATTAGGGAAAAAAAATACAAAACCCAGTGTTGGAAAAGATGGGAAATATTCTGCTTTAGGCATATTTATCCATTGCCAGGGGCCTCGGTTAGTATTAATACAATCTTTCTAGAGAGAAATTTGATAAAAGTTGACAAATGTCAAAATTTCTCAGAGCATGGGCGGGGCGTGGTGGCACACACCTGTAGTCCCAGCTACTTGGGAGGCTTGCTTGAGCCCAGGAGTTCAAGGCTGCAGTGCCACTGCACTCCCACCTGGGTAACAGAGCGAGACCCTGTCTCTAAAAACAATTTGTTTAAATAATTTATTACAGCCTTTGACAAGGTGGGGAGAAGCCTGTATTGGGATAGCATTGAGTATATAAGTAAAAGAAACACTTAACATAAGAAACCAACCCAAAGTCTTGCGATATAGAGATAAAACATATCAAAATGGATATTGCCACTTGGACTATAGAAATATGAAGAAGTCTACAGAAATTAGTGTGAAAAAGTAGAACTTGTAACAGTATGTACACATTAGTAGCAGCTATATCAAATTAATCCTGTGTAAATAGTAATGTAGAAAAAGCTTATGAACTATGGCTTGGTTTTAGGTGTTTTTTTATGTGTGTGGTTTGCTATTTCGTTTCTGATTCTACTGGTGTTTAGATATAAACAAGGTAAACAATGTTATGTTTTACTTTCATTGTGCACTTGATTGGATAAGTAATCCTTTAAAATATTGAAAATAATGCACAGTAAGTTCCTTCAGCAGGAGTTTTGCTAGTGTGAGGCAAAGGTGTTGAGATGTGAAGGCACATCAAAAATGTCCCAATGGAGAGGCGACAGCCATAGAGAGATGGGACAATGTTCGTGTTATGGATACTAACAGGTGTTCTTTACTTCTCTCTCTGCTCCCATTCCAGCTTAGCTTTTAACCCCTCCATCTTTGTAGCCACTAAATCCATATTTCCTTTTTCAGTTTTTTTTAATAGAGCTACCTGTTTCTATTCCCAAAAGTTTCAAAAAGATAAAAAATCTTGAGTGCATTTAGTAAAGCCTTTTAGAATGGTACACCTTGCAGTAACAGCGAGCCCAAGCTTCAGTGAAAGAACAGCCCCCATTTATATTTATTTATTTAATTTTTTGTTTTTGTAGAGATGGGGTCTCACTCTGTTGCCCAGGTTGGAGTGCAGTGGTGTGATCATAGCTCACTGCAGCCTCAACCTCCTTGGGCTCAAGCAATCCTCCCACCTCTACCTCCCATGTAGCTGGGACCACTACAACTGGCAAGCACCACCATAATTGGCTAATTTTTTCTTTTCCTTTTTTATTTCGTGTAGAGACAGTGTCTCCCTATGTTGCCTGGGTTGGTCTTGAACTCCTGGGCTCAAGTGAGACTCCCACCTCAGCCTACCAAGGTTCTGGGATTAGAGGTGTGAGCCATAGCTCCTGGCCAGCCCCTATTTACTAAGCACTCTCTATGGTCAGGCTCAGAAGTGAACACCTTATGTACATCATTTCATTGAGTCATAACAGTATCATTCCAAGGTACGGACTTCACCCTCATTTTACCAATGAGGATACTAAAGTTCAAAGAATTTAAATAACTGTGTACAAATAAGGCAATTGACAGTGGGAGAGACAGAATGCAAATCCACTTCTGACTTCAAAACCCACAAGCACTGGGAAGGAACCACATTGCCAGATGGATGAAAAGGAGGGAGTCGTAGGCTCTAGAGGCTAGGGGAAGTAGTATATTGACTGTCCTTCCCTTGCTCACTCCCCTAACACAGTGAGGGGAGGCTCTTTGGCCAATCGCTAACACCAGCATGGCTGGGGTAAACTACCCAGGCAAAAGGACAAAGTGGTAGGGGCTGACTCTTCTTAGAAAAGACTTACTCAGATGCCCCTGCCCTTCCCCAGCCCTCTGCTGTCTATGCGCTGGCTGCCACCTCCTGGAAGAAACGAGCATCTGGAGCCAGGCTCTGCCCACATGGGCAACATACATGAGTACGCACTCACATGCTCACTCAGGACTGTATATTTGAGGCGTGTGAGGCTTTACAGAGCCCCCAAAATCTCTTGATGTACAAAACTCTGCTCAAAAGAAAAAAAGGGGAAAATTTGGGCTTATGAACTTGCTTTAAAAAGTAATTATCAGCCAGGCACAGTGGCTCATGCCTGTAGTCCCACCACGCAGGGAGGCCAAGGCAGGAGGATCCCTCAAGGCCAGGACTTTGAGACAAACTGGACAACATAGTGAGACCTTGTCTCCACAAATATATATATATATATTTTAAATTGCCAGGCGTAGCAGTGCACACCTGTGGCCACAGCTACCCAGGAGCCCAGTGCAGGAGGATTGCTTGAGCCTAGGAGTTCAAGGCTGCAGTGAGCTAGGATCATATCACTGCACTCCAGTCTGGGTGACAGAGCAAGACCCTGTCTCAAAAAAATAGTACTTATTAATTTTTTGAATTGGAGACTCTAAGATGAGCCATGCCTCTCTCCAATAAAAGGCCTATTTGTACAAACTTTTCTTTTCTTTTTTTTTTTATTTTTGTTTTTTTGGGACAGATCTTGTTCTGGTTGCCCAGGCTGGAATGCAATGGTGCGATCTCGGCTCACTGCAACCTCCGCCTCCAGGGTTCAAGCAATTCTCCTGCTTTAGCCTCCCAAGTAGCTGGAATTACAGGCACCCGCCACCACACCCCACTAATTTTTGTATTTTTAGTGGAGATGGGGTTTCACCACGTTGGCCAGGCTGGTCTCAAACTCCCGACCTCAGGTGATCTGGCCGCCTGGCCTTTCAAAGTGCTGGGATTACAGACATGAGCCACCACGCCCGGCCGGTACAAACTTTTCTATTCCGTTTAAGAAGGTCCACTCCTCACCCCAAAGCTCCCCAGAACATTCTGTGGACCTCTTAGAAATCACAGATCCCAGGTTAAGAATTACTGCTTTAAATTAACCTCTCAAATTCCACTTGCCTTGCTGATAGCAGCGTTAACAAATCTGAAATCCCAGCGAGGAAAGGCAGATAGATGCCTGCATTCTGTTGCTTTTGTTCACAAAGATCTTTTCTTCCCCTACTACTGGGACCAAGACATTAACTGTAACATTTTCAAGAACAAATAGTACTTTCAGTGCTTTTCTGGAGTCTCAGCCACACCCTTGGGCCAACTTTACAAATGCTGAGGAAAAAGAAAAAGACAACAGAGCTGAGTGTGATTTCTCCTGGGACCGAGGGGGCCCCGCCATTCTTACAGCCCCAAAATTTCTGCAGAACCTTTTTGGAGCTGAGTGGCGGTGAGACTTTCTCCAGCTAGCAAACATTCAGTAAGTGTCTGCTTTTAGAGGAGCAGAATTTTTGGGCTTTCAATGGCTAAAGATTTCCATCTTGGGAGCCTGTATTAGAAAGAAAGAGAAACGCCCCAGTGCACCAACAGTGGCCACTTTGTTTATTGTTTCGCCACATGAGAGAGAAAGGGAGAAGTGGGCTGATGTAAGAGAATGAGAATGCCGTTGAAGATTTGCTTTTAAGCATATAAAACCCTGCCTACGCCATAAGACCAAAAAAAGATATTTTGTCTGTCTTAACAGAGTCCAAACTAATCATCCAAACAAAGCCACCTTTCTTCACCAACTCCTGGCCAGTACGACACTGAAGTTATAATTCTTCTGTGTCTTTAACCCTCAAACAGTTAAGCTCCTCTGGAAGCAATGTCGCCTAACACACACACACACACACACACACACACACACGTGCACACACATACACTTTTTAAATTTTTTTAATTTTGGAAGGCAATATCACGATCCAAGACAAAGGGGAGCATTTAATGGGAGGAGAGGCTGTGGGGCAGATTTCTTCTGGTGAATGTCAAGATGCAGTTCTTCAGTCAATAGGAAAGCCAGAAAATGTGCAACATGAAACCAGGCAAAGGGGCCCAGCTGGAATGATTAAAGGCAATGATCCCCACATCCCCCACCTTTTGACACATACACACACACACACACACGCACACACACATCTATAGTCACATATGCAGTGAAGGAGTAGTTCCAGTTTTGTCCCTGCAAATAGGAATGAGAATAAAATTTTAATCACAGCAAGAGCCTTTCCAAAATAAAATGTCAATGATACTCAGCTAAAACAAATTCACCTGCCATTTCCCAAAGGACTTTCTTTTACTTTGCATCTCCAACGTAAGTCCTTCAAGAAATCAGTTACCAAAGTCTAAGGGACATGTTGCGCCCTAAATGTCTCGGATTGCCTTCTTGTTATGAATGAAGAGACTTAGAGTAATTCAGACTGCACATCCATGTGGTATTATGCTGTTCTGATTGTTCTAGGGAAACCAGTACCATCTTTTTTTAAATCTTTGCCTCCAGGACAGCAAGGCTCAGTGATCTATGTGTTCAATTTTGTCCAGCTTAGTGAAATTAAAGACATCCAAGAATTTGTGAAAGCCCTCAGACTGGACACTTTAGAACAGGAGCCTGCCTCTGCGGTGATAAGCACACAATGAATGCAGTCAATGCCCATAGACCAGTTGAAAATGGAAAGCCTCAAATTTGCTTTGTGCTATTATCAAGGGGCATCACCCGTGCACTCCAGGAGGGTGAACTCAGCTCATAAAATACATCCTTTCACTTTAGAAACAGGCACCGCGAGTCCCAGGATGGTCAAATAAAACCTTTGAGTACTGCCCACAGCATTTATCCCCACACTGACTTAGTGTACCACTCTGTTCACCTGAATTGTATTTAAAGTCTGATTCTAAAATACAATTGCTAGCCAACCCAGCTCAGTAACCATAGGAAATGGGTTTGTCTGTCTACTTCATGATTCTGCCCTTTGGCTCTGATGCAAATGTGAACCCATTAATCACACCGGAATGAGGTGAAATATCCTCTTGTCTAGAGTATCACATCTCCCCTATAAATCTCACTAGTTAACGGACATTAAGTGCTGGTTTTCTACTGTCCCCAAAGTGATTTCCTGTAATACAATCATGTATCTCAAAATTCAAACACCTATGTCCACAAGCTGATAGCTTATAGGCTTAAGGAAATGACAATAAGAAATAGAGTTGGTTTCATATAAAATACATGGGAATTTGTAAATTCAAAAGATTGTTCTCCTTTAGGATAAACTGGGCTTCTTTAAAACAACTCTGTTTTTGACAAAATATTCAAAATATTATGAAGGTGTGTCTTTTGGAGTTAAAGAGTGCACTGATGCATAGTGTGGTCACTTACAAGCCAAAGCTCATTAAAAACAAACAAACCAAACAAAACCAAAAACAGATCAGATCTTACTTAGTCACCCACTTTATTCACTCAAGCTCACTCTAAACAATGTATATCTACTTCCAAAAATTCTTCAGAGAGTAATTGGAATTTTAAAGACATTTAAAACAGTTTGGCCAGGTGTGGTGACTCACACCTGTAATCTTTGCACTTTGGGAGGCCAAGGTAGGTGGATCACTTGAGGTCAAGAGTTCAAGACCAGCCTGGCCAACATCGTGAAACCCCGTCTCTAGTAAAAATACAAAAATTAGCCAGGCGTGGTGGTGCATGCCTGTAATCCCAGCTACTAGGGAGGCTGAGGCAGGAGAATTGCTTGAACCGGGAGGCAGAGGTTGCAGTGAGCTGAGATGGTGCCATTGCGCTCTAGCTTGGGTGACAGAGCAACACTCCATCTAAATAAATAAATAAATAGTAAAACAGTTTGTCATACAGGTGTCTATACCATTGAGCAAGACAGCAATTGGTGTAATGAATATATTATTTCTACCACTGTTTTTTTTTTTTTTTAAATAACTTTGGTTCTTTTAAAGGCTATTTGGCATATATGTTGTAAATCTTATTGGGAATTCCATTTTTTTTAATGTGTGTGCACCTCTGGAAGGAAGGAACAACTGGCCTAGCCAGTTAATCCACCTTGACAAATTATTTGTCAAGGACAACTTCAGCCTGCCCATCCACAAAGAGTACACCATTAGGTAAGTGGTGATCAAACTGTAAAGTTCTTAAGAATCACCCGGGTACTGGTTAAAATACAGATTTCTAGGACCGTTCCTAGAGGTTTTGATTCTGGGGTGAGGCCTAGGAATCTACAGTTTCACAAACCTTCCAAGTGATTCCGATACAGAGTTCATGAACCACACAGCTGATTAAACCTTCTCCTCAGACTCACTGCACAGACTAACTGGTGCTGTGCTCTATAGCTTAGACCAGATGGTTGCGTTAGAGGGTGTTAAGGAATTAGGTCACCTATTCCTAGAGGTCAGAATAGGGGAGGTTACACTGCCTATATGTTTGATGATATTCCATTCTGGGGAATTTTGTTTTCAATGTAGTCGCTCTATATTCTGGGATACATATTTGGTATAATCCTCTCTTCTCCTCTCTGCCTCCCCCATCCTCATCTCCTCAAGAAGAAGGGCTTTATGGCTAGGTGTGGTGGCTCACGTCTGTAATCCTAGCACTTTGGAAGGCCAAGGTGGGCAGATGACCTGAGGTCAGGAGTTCAAGAACAGCCTGGCCAATATGGTGAAACCCCATCTCTACTAAAAATACAAAAGTAGCCGGGAGTGGTGGGAGGCTGAGGCAGGAGAATCGCTTGAACCTGGGAGGCGGAGGTTGCAGTAAGCTGAGAAGGTGCCACTGAACTCCTGCCTGGGCAACAGAGTGAGATTCTGTCTCAAAAAAAAAAAAAAAGAAGAAGGGCTTTTACCAGAGGCCACATGGAGGTCCTCAACATCTTTGCTTACATCACCCCTTGCACATACAAGCAGTGAGAGAGTGTCGGCATTATCTCTCTTATCTGGAGGCAGCAAGGACATCCTGGAGGCAGCAAGGTCTAATCCATTTGCCCCTCAAATGCATTCAACACTCTAGGCAGTGGTTCTCAGCCTTGGCTGCACATTGGACTATACCACCAAGAATGTTACGAAGTACTGAAGACTGGGTCTCAGCTCCAGAGATTCTGACTTAATTGGTGCAGGACAGGGCTTGGGGATCAGAAGTTTTAAGATCTCTTCCAAATGCTTCCAACAAGGCTAAGGTTGAGAATCACTCTAGCAGCAGTTGGCAAACTTTTTCTGAAAAGGGCCAGGTAGGAAATATTTTAGGCTGTGCAGGTTACGCAGTTTCTGTTACAGCTACTCAATTCTGCTGTTGTAGCTAGAAAAACAGCCATAGGCAATACATAAACAAATGGGTGTGCTTGTGTGCCAGTAACACTTATGGACACTGAAATTTGAATTCCATATGATTTTCATGTGTCACAGAATAGTCTTTTGGGGTGTTTTTTCCAACCATTTTAAAAATGTCAAAACCATTCTTGGCTGACAAGGTGGCAAAATCAAAATCAGGTAGCGGATGGGATTTGGCCTGCAGGCTCTTGTTCTCTAATTCTTGCTCTAAAGCAAACCAGAAACCAATGTGAGAAGATTTGGGGTCGTGGTCAGCTATTACCTAGTGCATGGTGCAAAGCTTATTAGAGTGCAATCTTTTGCAAGGATTGTTTATACATATTTTGAACTTTGTCTTGTTCGGTTTCTTGCTACAAGAAGTTGGGTATTATAAGACAAGGGGTCTTTCCCTATGTCAATATAAGAATTATGGAACTCCTTTTACACTGTAAATTATTGTTTTTCCATTCTTTTCTTCTAACAGCACTCAGTAGAGGCAGACGGAAACAAATTATTTTTTCCTTTTAATTATCATCTAAACTTCATTAAGTGATACTATGTAAATGAAACAGTGCAAAGTGTTTGGGCAAGCGTTACAGAAATAAACAAAAGTGCAAAATTATAGTAACTGTTAAAATTTGATGGCTTTAATTTATCTATAACTCTACTTTCTTACAATAATAGAGAGTGAGGAAAAGTTAGTTAAGTAGACTCTGCAGTTAGATAGCCAGAGTTCAAAATCTAGCTGTCTCTTACAATCTCTGTCACCTTGAACAAGTTTTTAAAGCTCTCTATGTCTCAATTCCTTAAATATAAAAGGTAAGAATAATAATAGTGCTTTGGACAATACCTCAGTAAATGCTAGCCATTATTATTGCTTTATCCTTATAATGGCTATCTACTTTAAGAACTGGGTCTAGGCTGGGTGCAGTGGCTCATGCCTGTAATCCCAGCACTTTGGCAGGTGGATCGCCTGAGCTCAGGAGTTCGAGAGCAGCCTGTGCAACATGGCAAAACCCTGTCTCTACAAAAAATACAAGTTAGCCAGCTGTGTTTGTTTGCACCTGTAGTCCCAGCTACTTGGGGAGGCTGAGGTGGGAGGATTGCTTGAGCCCGGGAGGTCAAGGCTGCAATTAACTGAGATTATGTCACTGCACTCCAGCCTGAGCAAGGAAGTGAGACCATGTCTCAAAAAAAAAAAAGAACTCGGTCTAACCTAATTTGTACAACACCTACTACCCAACAAAGTATGCTCTGTGTTATAACTGGAATGCTATAGTTAATATGTTATATAGTAGGTCAAATTATTTCTATCATGTGTATAGTAATGGATAGTATACGTTTCTATAAAAGCAGAATGCATGTCTGGCTTTCTTCGGATATTGCATGAAACCTAGTAGGCTGCCTTGGAAATAAACAATGTATTCAATATATGAATGTTAGGTAGCTCTATGTCATCAAAACAAAGTGTAACCCTTGTCTCCCTGTAGAAATCAAATCCCCCTTCAGGACAGAGGTATTCATTCCCCAGTTGCTGGAGTGCTCACTTCTCATGGATCAGAGCTGAGTTCCTTCCGCAGAAATTGTGCTCTCTAGGGGAAGTTGCCTTGCCCATGTTATGTCCCCTCCCCAGTGGCAACAGGCATCCAACAACCTGATTGGTCAATATGGGGTTCCAGGGCCTGGTCCCTGTCCCTCAATATGGGACAACTCTGAAGGGCCATCCTAGCTCCAGAACTGCCCACGGAGCCTGCTGTGACTTCATTGGTTTTCAGCCTCTCCCTCTGCCAGGCCCTGCTTCCCTCATTCCCTTGATGGTTGATTTCAAGAGCCCTCCCAGTAAGTCTTTTGCATTCAACTCTCCATCTCAGAACCTGTTTCAATATCCAGCCTGAGACCTGCTAACAAGCTGCAAGTGTAAGTTAGGCCCCCTTACACTTGCATACACTTAACTAGATGATGTATTTCAAGAATCTATTTTGTCACAGACAACAGTGAAAAAAATCATTTTCAGAGAATTTCTCATAAGAGACACATGATCTGGATCAAAAACACCCACTTTTTAATTGTGCAAACATACACTACAGTTCACATTTCCTAAAGTAAGTGCAGCTCTCAAAAACTACAACTCAATCACATATAATTAAAGGGACCAGAGCTGTGCACTTACTCTATTAGGCATTTCTCAGCTTCCCTACTGAGAATACCAGCAGGAAATGGAACAAATCTGCCTGGCAGGTAGAGAGATGCACCAATTGTCCTGCATTTACTTTGGCACAAAGCTCTCCTTTTATCAATGAAAAGACTGTCTCTGGATGAGATTAGTTTAGTGGTTTTTTTGTTTGTTTGTTTTTGTTGGTTTTTTTTTTGAGACGGAGTCTCGCTGTCACCCAGGCAAGAATGCAGTGGCGCAATCTCCGCTCACTGCAAGCTCCGCCTCCTGGGTTTACACCATTCTCCTGCCTCAGCCTCCCGAGTAGCTGGGACTACATGCTCCTGCCACCACGCCTGGCCAATTTTTTGTATTTTTAGTAGAGATGGGGGTTTCACCGTGTTAGCCAGGATGGTCTCGATCTCCTGACCTGGTGATCCGCCTGCCTCGGCCTCCCAAAGTGCTGGGATTACAGGATTTATGAACACTGAAATTTGAGCCACCGCGCCCAGCGAGATTAGTTTTTGATGAATTTTGGGTGCCTCCCATATAACTCACTCTTCCCGAAAGGAATTACATCATTATTTTTTTCTAGCTATTTAGGATGTAGCGTAGTTGAAACTCACTGCTCTCACATTCCCTGATATTCCCATTTTCCTTTCTTAAAAGCAAAAACAAAACAACAATTAAAACTTGCAGATGCTTTGGGGGATTTTCTGGGGAACCACCTGCTCACAAATAAGGAGCGTCCATGTAATCTGTGGTCCAGATTACATGGAGACCTCATTTTGAAATCACTGGATTCCCTTGCACATGTGGGCATCAAAATGCAATCCCCAGACCAGCAGCATTAGCATTGCCTGGAACTCATTAGACAGGCAAATTATTGAATCAAAAACTCTGGGGCTGGGGTCCAATATTATGTGTGTGTTTGTTTGTTTGTTTGTTTGTTTCAGAGACAAGGGCTCACTGTGTTGCCCAGGCTGGAGTGCAGTGGCTATTCACAAGTGTGTGATCATCACACACTACAACCTCAAACTCCTGAGCTCAAGTGATCCTCCCACCTCAGCCTCCCAAGTAGCTGGGACTACAGGTGCATGCCACCAAGCCCAGCTAACATTCTCTGTTTTAACAAGCCTTCGCATACTAAAGTTTGAGAACTACTGTCTCACACATTTTTTTTCTCGTTAGAAATCACAAAAGGACATTAAAGTATCTTTTCCTACAGATTTATGAGTATCTTTATGAAGCCCTTTCAGAGAGAACTCACCAACAAGGAATCTGGCATCTTAAACCCAGGATTAAACATTTCCCTATTCTGTCCCTTCTGGCTTTCAGCACTTCCGCAAGATTTGTTCCTTAAAATTATTCCACTTTGGCCGACCCATAATGCAAAAGAGGCAGGGCAGATCTGATTTCCAGTTCCACCACCTACTGACTTGCTAGATGACTGTGGTAAATTTTTCCATTTCTCTAAGTCTCAATATTCTTATGGACAAAACAGGGTTAATAGTAATATCTATCTTATAAATGTTAAATTTTGTGATGACAAAGTTGATAAGAGTCACTATAGATTAATAATAAGCTGCTATTTCAATAGCCCGCTAATAGTTGAAACCATGTTTGATCTCTTCAACTAGAAAGAGGTTAAGGCTCATCCAGTTCCACGTGATTGAAAAATCCTTCCCTTCATCTGAATCAACTCGTGGACCCCAAGGCTGTCTGATCCAAATGAGTATCTTCACGGAATTTATTTTTATTCCTTTGTTCAAAAATATACCTGGCTGGGCACAGTGGCTCACACCTGTAATCCCAGCACTTTGGGAGGCTGAGGTGGGAAGATTGCTTGAGGCCTGGAGTTTGAGACCAGCCTGGGCAATATAGCAAGGCCTCATCGCCACAAAAAAAAAAAAAAAAAAAAAAAAAGTAGCCAGATGTGGTGGTGGTGGTGTATGACTGTGGTCCTAGCTACTTGGGAGGCTGAGGCAGGAGGATCACTTGAGCCCAGGAGTCTGAGACTGCAAGGAGCTTTGATCATGCCACTGTACTCCAGCCTGGGTTATAGCATGAGATCCTGTCTCTAAACACGACACACACCTGCACACACACACACACGGATGGCACCCATAAACCAAACACTCTCCTGTTGAGCCAGGGACCTGACCTACTTGTCCAAGAGCTCCTTGTTTTGGAATTTGGCCAGGTTCAGCATGTCAAATCCTATGTTTTAGATTCTCTAGGTCTTTTCTGCTTTTCTCTAACCAGCAGTGACCATGGAAACTTCAAGACCTCCGGGGGTCATCTCAAGATCTGTGATCCAGGCCTGAGACGCTTAGAAACCTCTCCGTTATTCAACAACTAATTATCAACCCAACTATGTCCTAGGAACTATGGCTCTGAATCCTTCCAGCTCCAGGGACTGGGCTTCTGAAGAAAACCTTCAAGCCCAAAAATGATGGATGATGGAGCCCTTGTGGTTGTTGCACTGAAAAAAGACCTTAGGGAACACAATCCCTTCCAGGCCAGACACCCTCCAGGGCACACTGAGCTTTCTCAGGAGGCTGCCTTTCAAATGCAGCTCCTGTGCCTCGCGGAACAATGGTTCAAAAGGCCTATTCTTACTTGCATTGTAAAATGATTAAGACTAGAGGCTGGCCACCGTATCTATCAAAATCAAAATTAGAAATCCAGGCTTAAGGAAAGCAAAAAGGGGCCACCAAACAAGAGATACTAGAATGTATTTTCATCTGACTCTGCATGGTAAAGAAGGCCTGGGAAGAAATCACTGGAGAGAGCTAGTTCATTCAGCAATCAGGGCTAAAAATACACATGCATAGGCTTTAACATTCATGGGTTTTAATCTCTGAATTAATTTGTTTCTCTTCAAACACTTGAAGCCATCCATTACCATCTATATTTCAACATGGACAGATATATAACTATTCTTTCTTAGGCTAGTGAATGTGTATATATTGCCTGATTGAGGAGCTGTGTTTGTGTAATAATATCTGCACATCTGTATGTTTCTATAGATTTATATGGATAAATTAGCAGGCCCCGCTTTTAGCCACAACATATTTTTAGAAACCACTTCATAATGTAGATCATAATTTCCATGGAAAAGATGTTATATTTGGGAGTTTCATTCCTGACCAAGGACTCCTCAGCAAATGAAATATAGAAACTGCCAACAGCTTGTCATGGAACGAAAACTATGACTATTTTATATACCCCTATAAATATCTAAAACACTAAAACAATGCCTGAAGTCCTATAAAAGGGACCTAAATATATACAGTACCTATACATGAAGTCTCAAAGTTTAGAAATGTTTACCCACCACATAAAAATACAGCTCAATTGAACTATGTTCTACAATTAACTCACCGCTATAATAACATCAAACATTTGATTAACAATTTTGCAAATATTAGATTTTAGTAGAGCATATTTAGGGATAATTTAAATAGTACAAAGAAATTGATCTAATGTCTTCTTTTCCTTTTGAGGGGGAAATCTATTTTTTACTGTATCTATTACCTTCATTTTACAAGCTTCTTTTTCCACCTGATTTTTCTTGTCCTTGTCCTTCCCCCATTTCCCCCTATTCTTCCCCTCTCCTACTCCCCCATCTCATCCCCTTTTTCCTACCCACTCCCCTTCTCAATACAGGATTATCATGGAATTACCATATTGCCACAATACAGTGCTGTCCTGGTTAAAGATGTCTGGTCCTGGGTTAAGCCTCAATTGCCATATTTACTGGGAATTAGTATTTGGAACGGAGAGAACCAGAGATGGGAGCATACCTGCACTCCTGCTGCCAAGGTCTCAGAAGACCTGGCCCCTGTCCTTTATTAGTTTGATTGTTTTCTGCTCCTCAGGTTCCATGAGCTGCCCCAATATCCTTTGAAGGAATTCCCCTTTTTGCTTAAGCTAGGCAATCATTTTCTGTTACTTAAAACCAAGAAGTAAATATGCCTAGGGCAAGCAGATGAACCGAAAATTATTCCCTCTACCTTAAGGCTCAAATCAAAGCAATTACTGCTCAGACTCAATGACCTAGAAAATGTGCCCAACAAGTGGCAAAAACATGTTACAAATTAATATGCACCATAGGATCTCACTTTAGTTTTTAAACATGCAATTAGAAAAACCATACATCAAACTGTTACTATCAGTTGTCTCCAGTGATTTGCCTTTTTTAAAAGTTTATTCTACGTACCCATTTCTACAATAAGCCAGATTTACTTTTCATAATCAGAAAGGAAATGCAAAAAAAAATTAAGAACTAGATGTGGCCCAGATGATTGACCTTACCAATGATAATGGTCATGGTGATGTGTGATTTCTTTCTCTCTTTTTTTCCTTTACTTTCTTTTTTTTTTTTTTTTTTTTTTTGAGACAGAGTTGTGCTCTGTCTCCCAGGCTGGAGTGCAGTGGCGCTAGCTCAGCTCACTGCAACCACTGCCTCCTGGGTTCAAGCGATTCTCCCCTCAGCCTTCCCAGTAGCTGAGATTACAGGCGTGCACTATCATGCCCAGCTAATTTTTGTATTTTTTCTAAGTCTATGTTTTTTTGTTTTTTTTTTTTTTTTTATGTGACAGTTCAATTTTAGTTGTTAAGCTTTGAATATACATATAGATATATGTTTTTGGAAATGCAGAAAACAAAAACATATAATAAATTTACCATAATTTACATTTTGAAGTATTTTTTCATATTAATTATTCATCAACAACCTGTTGTTTAAAGTTTCATATTATATCTGTATAAACATTGTAAAATTTGTTTAGACACTTTCCCCCCTTACTAGGCATTCAATTTGTTTCCAATTTTTCTCTATTATTAATTACACTAAGATTTAATTTTATGTAGAATTTTTCTCTAGCTTTGATTATTCCTTCAGAGGGGAATTTCATCATTGTTTTGTTTTTTTTTTTTTTAATTTATTTATTATTATTATACTTTAAGTTGTAGGGTACATGTGCATAACATGCAGGTTTGTTACATATGTATACTTGTGCCATGTTAGTCTGCTGCACCCATCAACTCGTCATTTACATCAGGTATAACTCCCAATGCAATCCCTCCCCCCTCCCGCCTCCCCATGATAGGCCCCGGTGTGTGATGTTCCCCTTCCTGAGTCCAAGTGATCTCGTTGTTCAGTTCCCACCTATGAGTGAGAACATTTTTTTTTTTCATAAGTTATTGGGATACAGGTGGTATTTGGTTACATTAGTAAGGTCTTCAGTGGTGATTTGTGAGATTTTGGTGCACCCATCACCTGAGCAGTATACACTGCACCAGATTTGTAGTCTTTTATCCCTCGTCTCCTCCCACTCTTCTCCCCAAGTTCCCAAAGTCCATTGCATCATCTTATGCCTTTGTGTCCTCATAGCTTAGCTCCCACATATTAGTGAGAACATACAATGTTTGGTTTTCCATTCCTGAGTTACTTCACTTAGAATAATGGTCTCCAGTCTCATCCAGGTCACTGTAAATGCTGTTAATTCATTCCTTTTTATGACTGTGTAGTATTCCATCTCATATATATATATGAGATGGAGATATATATATATACATCTCAGTTTCTTTATCCACTTGTTGATTGATGGGCATTTGGGTTGGTTCCATGATTTTGCAGTTGTGCTGCTATAAACATGTGTGTGCAAGTATCTTCTTCAAATAATGACTTCTTTTCCTCTGGGTAGATAGAAGGGAAAGTTGAGGCTCAGAGAGGTAAGTGGCCATTCTAACACCACCAGCTGATACCCAGTAGTGGGACTGCCGGATCAAATGGTAGTTCTACTTTTAGTTCTTTAAGGAATCTCCACACTGTTTTCTATAGTGGCTGTACTAGTTTACATTCCCACCAGCAGTGTAGATGTGTTCCCTGTTCACCACATCCATGCCAACATTTGTTTTTTGATGTTTTGATTATGGCCATTCTTGCAGGAGTGAGGTGGTATTGCATTGTGGTTTTGATTTGCATTTCCCTGATCATTAGTGATGTTGAGCATTTTTTCTATGTTTGTTGGCCCTTTATACATCCTCTTTTGAGAAGTGTCTATTCATGTCCTTAGTCCACTTTTTGATGGGACTGTTTGTTTTTCTTACTGATTTGTTTGAGTTTGTTGTAGATTCTGGATGTTAGTCCTTTGTCAGATGTATAGATTGTGAAGATTTTCTCCTACTCTGTGGGTTGTCTGTTTACTCTGCTGATTGTTCCTTTTGCCATGCAAGAGCTCTTTAGTTTAATTGGTCCTAGCTATTTATCTTTTTTCTTATTGCATTTGCTTTTGGGTTCTTGGTCATGAAATCCTTGCCTAAGCCAACGTCCAGAAGAGTTTTTCCAGTGTTATCTAGAATTTTTATAGTTTCAGGTCTTAGGTTTAAATCCTTAATCCATTTTGAGTTGATTTTTGTATAGTGAGTGATGAGGATCCAGTTTCGTTCTCCTACATGTGGCTAGCCAATTATCCCAGCACCATTTGTTGAAAAGGGTGTCCTTTCCCCACTTTATGTTTTTGTTTGATTTGTTGAAGATCAGTTGGCTGTAAGTATTTGGGTTTATTTCTGGGTTTATTCTGTCCCATTGGTCTATGTGCCTATTTTTGTACCAGTACCACACTGTTTTGGTGACTATGGCACTACCGTATAGTTTAAAATCAGGTAATGTGATGCCTCCAGATTTGTTCTTTTTGTTTAGTCTTGCTTTTGCTATGTGGGCTCTTTCTTCATTCCATAGGAATTTTAGAATTGTTTTTTCTAATTCTGTGAAGAATGATGGTGGTATTTTGATGGGAACTGCATTGAATTTGTAGATTGCTTTTGGCAGTATGGTCGTTTCGTTTTCACAATACTGATTCTGCCCATCCATGCACATGGGATGTGTTTCCATTTGTTTGTGTCATCTATGATTTCTTTCAGCATTGTTTTGTAGTTTTCCTTGTAGAGGTCTTTTGACTGCTTTGTTAGGTATATTCCTAGGATTTTTTTTTTTTTTTTTTTTGCACTCTTGTGAAAGGGGTTGATTTAATTCTCTGCTTATTTGTTGTTGATGTATAGAAGAGCTACTGATCTGTGTACATTAATCTTGTATCCAGAAACTGCTGAATTCTTTAATCAGTTCTAGGAGTTTTCTGGAGGAGTCTTTAAGGTTTTCAAGGTAAATGATCATATCTCATATTGTCAGCAAGCAGTGACAGTTTGACTTCCTCTTTACTGATTTGGATGCTGTTTATTTCTTTCTCTTGTCTGATTGCTCTGGCTAGGATTTCCACTACTATGTTGAAGAGGAATGGTGAGAGTGGGCATCTTTGTCTTGTTCCAGTTCTCAGAGGGAATGTTTCCAGCGTTTCCCTATTCAGTATTATGTTGGCTGTGGTTTTGTCATAGATGGCTTTTATTACATGAAGATGTGTCCTTTGTATGCCAATTTTGCTGAGAGTTGTAATGATAAAGTGTTGCTGGATTTTGATGAATGTCTTTTCTGCATCTGTTGAAATGATCATGTGAATTTTGTTTTTAATCTTATTTATGTGGTGTATCACATTTATTGACTTGTGTATGTTAAAACATCCTGCATCCCTGGTATGAAATCCACTTGATCATGGTGGATTATCTTTTTTGATATGTTGTTGGATTTGGTTAGCTAGTATTTTGTTAAGGAGTTTAGCATCTGTGTTCATCAAGGATATTGGTCTGTAGTTTTCTTTTTTGGTTATGTCCTTTTCTGGTTTTGGTGTTAGGGTGATGCTGGCCTCATAGAATGAACTAAGAAGGTATGCTTCTTTCTCTATCTTGTGGAATAATGTCAAAAGGATTGGTAACAATTCTTCTTCGAATGTCTGGTAGAATTCTGCTGTGAATCCATCAGGTCCTGGAGGTTGGTAATTTTTAAGTTACCGTTTTGTCTGTTATTGGTCTGTTCAGGGTATCTAATTCTTCCTAATTTAAGCTAGGAGGGTTGTATTTTTCCAGGAATGTATCCATCTCTTCTAGGTTTTCTAGTTTATGTGTGTAAAGGTGCTCATAGTAGCCTTGAATGATCTTTTGTATTTCAGTGGTGTCAGCTGTAATATCTCCTGTTTTGTTTGTTAGTGAGGTTATTTGGATTTTCTCTCTTCTTTTCTTGGTTAATCTTGCTAATGGTCTATCAATTTTATTTATCTTTTCAAACAACCAGCTTTTTGTTTCATTTATCTTTTGTATTGTTTTTTGTTGTTGTTGTTTTTGTTGTTGTTGTTTCTTTGTTTCAATTTCATTTAGTTCTGCTCTGATCTTGGTTATTTCCTTTCTTCTGCTGGGTTTGGGTTTGGTTTGTTCTTGTTCCTCTAGTTCCCTGAGGTGTGACTTTAGATTGTCTGTTTGTGCTCTTTCAGTCTTTTTGACGTAGACATTTAGGGCTATGAACTTTCCTCTTAGCACTGCCTTAGCTGTATCCCAGAGGTTTTTATAGGTTGTGTCATTATTGTTGTTCAGTTCAAAGAATTTTTAAATTTCCATCTTGAGTTTGTTTTTGACCCAAATGCTTATTCAGGAGAAGGTTATTTAATTTCCATGTATTTATGTGGTTTTGAAGGTTCCTTTTGGAGTTGATTTCCAGTTTTATTCCACTGTGGTCTGAGAGAGTGCTTGATATAATTTCAATTTTCTTAAGGTTTTTGAGGCTTGTCTTATGGTCTATCACATGGTCTATCTTGGAGAAAGTTCCATGTGCTGTTGAATAGAATGTGTATTCAGCAGTTGCTGCATGAAATGTTCTGTATGTATCTGTTAAGTTCACTTGTTCCAAGGCATAATTTAAATCCATTGTTTATTTGTTGACTCTCTGTCTTGATGACCTGTCTAGTGCTGTCAGTGCAGTATTGAAGTCCCCCACTATTATTGTGTTGCCGTCTATCTCATTTCTTAGGACTATTAGTAATTGTTTTATAAATTTGGGAGCTCCAGTGTTAGGTTCATGTATGTTTAGGATTGTGATATTTTCCTGTTGGACAAGGCCTTTACCATTATATAATGTCCTTTGTTGTCTCTTTTAAATGCTGTTGCTTTAAGGTTTATTTTGTCTGATATAAGAATAGCTACCTCTGCTTGCTTTTCGCATCCATTTGCATGAAATGCCTTTTTCCAACCCATTACATTATGTGAGTCCTTCTGTGTTAGGTGAGTCTCCTAAAGGCAGCAGATATTTGGTTGGTGAGTTCTTATCCATTCTGCAGTTGTGTGTCTTTTAAGTGGAGCATTTAGGCCATTTACATTCAGTGTTAGTATTGAAATGTGAGGTTTAGATTGAAGAGCATTCATCGTGCTCTTTGTTGCCTGTGTACTTAGTGTTTTTTTGTTTTGTTTTTGCTTTTTAACTTGTATTTTTGTTTTATAGGTCCTGTGTGATTTATGCTTTAGAGAAGTTCTGTTTTGATATGTTTCTAGGATTTGTTTCAAGATTTAGAGCTCTTTTTAGCAGTAGTGGTGACTACTCTCAGCATTTGTTTGTCTGAAAAGGACTGTATCTTTCCTTCATTCATGATGTTTAGTTTTACTGGATACAAAATTATTGGCTGATAATTGTTTTGTTTGAGGAGGCTGAAGATAGGGCCCCAATCCCTCCTAGCTTGTAGGGTTTCTGCTGAGAAATCTGCTGTTAATCTAATAGGTTTTCCTTTATAGGTTACCTGGTGCTTCTGTCTCACAGCTCTTAAGATTCTTTCCTTCGTCTTTGACTATGTGCCTAGGCAAAGATCTTTTTGTGATGAATTTCCCAGGTGTTCTTTGTGCTTCTTGTATTTGGATGTCTAGGTCTCTAGCAAGACCAGGGAAGTTTTCCTTGATTATTCCCCCAAATATGTCTTCCAAGGTTTTGGAATTCTCTTCTTCCTCTGGAACACCAATTGTTCTTAGGTTTGGTCATTTAACATAATCCCAGACTTCTTGGAGGCTTTGTTCATATTTCCTTATTCTTTTTTCTGTGTCTTGGTTGGATTGGGTTCATTAGAAGACCTTGTCTTTGAGCTCTGAATTTCTTTATTCTACTTGTTCAATTCTATTGTTAAGACTTTCTAGAGCATTTCACATTTCTAAAAGTATGTCCACAGTTTCCTGAATTTTTGATTGTTCCTTTTTTTTAAAGCTATCTACTTCCTTGAATATTTCTCTCTTTACTTCTTGTATCATTTTCTGGATTTCCTTGTATTGGGCTTCACCCTTCTCTGGTCCCTCCCTGATTAGCTTAATAACTAACATCCTGAATCATTTTTCAGGTAAATCATGGATTTCTTCTTGGTTTGGATCCATTGCTGGTGAACTAGTGTGATTTTTGGGGGGTGTTGAAGAGCCTTGTTTTGTCATATTACCAGGGTTGGTTTTCTGTTTTCTTCTTATTTGGGTAGGCTCCGTCAGAGGGAAGGTCTAGGGCCGAAGGCTGTTGTTCAGATTCTTTTGTCCCACGGGGTGTTCCCTTGATGTAGTTCTCTACCCCTTTTCCTATGGATGTGGCTTCCTGTGAGCTGAACTGCAGTGATTGTTGTCTCTCTTCTTGGTCTAGCCACCCAGTGAGTCTACCTGGCTCCAGGCTGGTTCTGGAAGTCGTCTGCACAGAGTCCTGTGATGTGAACCGTCTATGGGTCTCTCAGCCATGGATACCAGTGTCTGTTCCCCTGGGGGACTGGGGGCAGGGACAGGTGCAGTGGACTCCATGGGGGGTCCTTAGCTTTGGTGGTTTGATGCTCTATTTTGGGGCTGGTTGGCCTCCTGCAAGGAGGTGGCACTTTCCAGAAAGTATCAGCTATAGTAGTGTGGAGAGGAGCCCTCAGTGTGTGGGGCCCTAGAACTCCCAAGATTATATGCCCTTTGTCTTCTGCTACCAGAGTGGATAGGGAAGGACCATCAGGTGGGGGTGGGGCTAGGCATGTCTGAGCTCTGACTCTCCTTGGGCAGGTCTTGCTATGGCTGCTGTGGGGGATGGGGGTGAGGTTCCCAGGTCACTGGAGCTGTGTACCTAGAAGGATTACCACTGCCTCTGCTGAGTCATGCTGGTTGTCAGGGAAGTCAGGGAAAGCTGGCAGTCACAGGCCTCACCCAGCTCCCATGCAAACCGAAGGTCTGGTTTAATTCCCACCGTGCTCTCCCCAGTAGCCCCCAGTCCATTTCTAGATGGAGAGCGATGGGGGCTTGAAAACCTGCCCCAGCTCCAGGCTACCCGCCTCCCAGCTGCAAAAGAAAAGGGCTTGATTCTTTCCCCACATGTGAAGTCTGCGCACCAGATTTGTGCCCTGCCCCAGGTTCTGGCCAGGAGGCTTCTCACCCTGTTCAAATTGTCACAAAGGTCAACTAGAGAATTCCTTCTCCCTGTAGAGTTTTACCCCCTGCTCCTCTGGTCACCCTCCTGTGGATCCCTGTGGTTCCAGGCAGGACTGGCCTGCTAGGGAGTCCAGCGAGCTCCCAGGGCCTTTCTGCTGCTTCCTCTACCCCTGTATTTCGCTCAGCTCTCCAAACTGACTCAGCTCCAGGTAAAGTTGGAAACTTCTCCCGCAAACAGATCTTTGGCTTCTCCAGTGGGTGTGTTTGTTCAGGAGCGGATGGTGTCCCTTTCCCACTTCCGCATCTGGGGCACTCACAGTTTTGGGGGTTCTCCTGGGTCCTGCAGGAGCAATCTGCTTCCTTCAGAGGGTCTGTGGGTCCTCTCGAGATGGCTGGTTTTCAATTCTTGTATTTTTGGTAGAGACAGGGTTTCACCATGTTGCCCAGGCTGGTCTCGCATTCCTAGGCTCAAGGGAACCGTCTGCCTCGGCCTCCCAAAGTGTTGGGATTACAGGCATGAGCCACCGTGCCCGGCGTGATGGTGTGCTTTTTAAAGACTTGAGCCCTTTCGCTTGATTGTCTCCCACATTAGTTCATTCACAGCCCACAAGAACCATTTCTTAGTTTCAATCCAAAGCAATCTCACTAGGAAACATTAAGTGTGGTAGGGATTTGGAGTGTGAGTACATAGGTGTGAGTCCCCGCAAAACAGCTATGTGGTCTTAGAATGGCCACTTACCTCTCTAAGCCTTAACTTTCCCTTCTGTAAAAGGGGAAATCACTCCTTTCGGGGTGATTTTGCGTTGCAGAAGCTCTGTGCAGTGCTAACAAACATTAGCTATTATTAGCTACTCTTTCATTGTCTTGTTCTGCCGCAGCTCCTCTCTGCCAGTGTGGCTTTTGGTTGGGATTCCCTGTCAAGAAATTACAAGAGGCCACTACACACTCCTTACCAAATTCTCTTTGCTGTGTGACCTGCTAGAAACTTAAGCCCTGAAGCCTCAATTATCCTTTTCTTATTTGCTTTGCACCCTTTTAAAAAAATAAAATGTATACAATATTGAATACTTCAGTACTCCAGAAATATAACTCATCTAGTAACTACACTTTTAAATATATAATAAATATACACAATACAAAATTTACCATTTTAATAATTTTTAAGCATACAGCTCAGTGGCACTAAGCAGATTCATGTTGTGCAACTATCACCGCCATCCATCTCCAGAACAGAACTTTTTCTATCTTCCCCAACTGAAACTCTATAAGCATTAAACAGTAACTCCCCCGTTCTCTCCTTCCCCTACTGCCTGACAGCTACCAGTCTACTTCCTGCTTTGGATTTGACTACGGTAGGTACCCCATATAAGAGGAATTATGCATATGATTGTATACCTTCTTCAGAGAAACATCTGTTCAAGTCCTCTGCCCAATAGGGTTCTTTATTTTTTGTTGAGTAATAGGAGCTCTTTACATATTATGGCTATTAATCCCTTATCAGATATATGATTTTCAAATATTTTTTCCCATTCCGCGGGTTGCCTTAGCAGCTATGTTTCTTGACTTTACACCTGTTTATTCAAACAAATAGTAACTATGTGCCTGCTATGTGAACGACATTGGGCTAATGACAGAGCAAAAAGGTACAGTTGACTTTCATACCCTCTCTGTCTGCATTTGACTTTGTCATGCTATCAGAACCATTCCCAATTGATTGGAAATTATTTTTTTAATGACTAGTTCTTTGAAGTCTTCTAAAAGGAATTTAGTTGGCCATTTCAGTTATCTCAAGTATCTGAAAAGTGAGATCTTAGATTGGGCAAAACTGGAGAGCAGTGAAACCTGAAACTAGAAGAGGTGGTCACTGTGCATACACTCACACACAACATCAGATTTCCAGCAAAGGCTTCCTGACATCTGCACGTGTGTGAAAGGAAATCCTCCTTCCACTGACACCAGTGCTCGCTGAGGGGAGATCATCTTTGGATGTTATGTTTTATTGCATGGTTTATTGTTCTAATCAGCTGATAAAGGCCATGAACCTTGACCCTGGGACAGCAGACCGTTGTGGGGGTCTTAACACCCTTTCCTGACCAATGAACAACGCAACCTGTTTTAACCAACCGTGGACATTCTGCCTTAGCTACAGTGCTTGTTTTCAATCCTATGCACAATCACTATAAATTAGAACTTTAAAACTCCTGATTTTTTTCTCCTTAACACTCTTCTCAGTAAATTTCTTCACTGGGGAGTGTTCCCTTGCCTGCTAAATTAATAGACTTGGCCTTTTATCTCCCTCTCTGGTGGTCTTTATTTCACATGACATGTGGCTGCAATCCTACTCCAAACTGCAACAAGTCAACACAGAATCCACGTACCATATGTTGTTCAACTACTCCAAGGCTTAGCGGAGATACTCTCACTTATCCATGCATTGCTGTAACTAATCCTGTTCCTGCAATCCTCAGAAAATTTAGACAAATGCCAGCCTGTTTCCAAACAAACATATCTTAATTTAGCTACCTAATATACAGATACTTGACCTCTCCAGAATGCTTTTCCTTCTAGAGTTCACGTTTCTTGAGACCACATGCACAAGACTTTATGTAATTGTTCAGCTGCATCTTGAATCTGCTTTGCAGCTGATGGTTGCTCACATACACACACGCACACGTATACACACACACACCCATAAGTATGCATTTGTCATTAAAGGCATTTGTCACTGCCTTTAATGTCCTGTTGAAGCCCAGTAATCAAAATTTTCAACATAGTGAATGAAATTTGCAGAATCACTGCTCAGCAGCAATAACATTATACACAGGAAATTAGTCCAATTACAATATCTTCTGAATGATGATCTCTGTTTCCTTGTTGCTTTAGCTAGTAGCAAATCACCCAGAGTGCCTCCTTACTGTCTATAGCATCAGTAAAAACAAACAAACAAAAAAAAACACCACTCAGGGTTTCTTCCTTCACAGAATGGAATAGGACAGATACACCACCAGGCACAGGTAGAGATCAGCTAGAGAAAATGAATCTGAAGCCAGGACCTCAAAAGGGAGCACTTGCCACCCATTCTTTAACAGTTCCCCATTTTCCTTCACCGACCCCCAGGTGGCAATCACACAAAGGAGGAAAACCCACTCCAAGCCACTGCTTCTTAGTTGCCCCGTAAGCCTGGCTTGGACAGATCCTGTGCTGGGAGCCTGGCTGATTTTATTACTGAATACAAGTTACACGTGTAAGGCACTAAATATCAGAAGAGTACAGTGTAGTAAGACAGTGATCTGGAGGTCCCTCCTGCCAATGGTGTGCGCTGCCCCTCGGGGTGAATTATGTACTGTGATGATGAACTAAACGTTCCCTTTGCAATTTCCTTGGGGATCAAAATGTATTCTGTTCTTCAGGGTTGAAAGGCAAGCCCTTTCTCACCAGCTCCACTTACTGGGTTTACCCTGATGTGTCTATTCCTCCTTCAGCGTTTGAGGCAGGTTCCCACCTAGACACAAAGAGGTAGCCATCCTTAGAGGAGAAGGAAGATTTTTTTTCTTCTTTCTTGATGTGGATGCTTACTTGAGGGAAGGAAGCTGAGCTTTAGGTTTTAGTGACCTGATTTCTTGTGTGTGTGTGTGAGATTCCTGATTTAGGTCAGGTGTGTTTTTGTTTTTGTTGTTGTTGTCATTTTATTTTCTTTAACTGTGTTTTTAAAAACATAAGGAGAACTTTTTTTTTTTTTTTTGAGATGGAGTCTCGCTCTGTCGCCCAGGCTGGAGTGCAGTGGCGCGATCTTGGCTCACTGCAAGCTCCGCCTCCTGGGTTCACGCCATTCTCCTGCCTCAGCCTCCCTAGAAGCTGGGACTACAAGCACCCGCCACCTCGCCCGGCTAATTTTTTGTATTTTTAGTAGAGACGGGGTTTCACCGTGGTCTCAATCTCCTGACCTTGTGATCCGCCCGCCTCGGCCTCCCAAAGTGCTGGGATTACAGGCGTGAAGGAGAACATTTTTATAGGAGAGATTAAATAGCAGTGTCATTCTTAGCATGATCTTCACTTTCTCTCTTCTCTTGTTTCCTTTCGATAGAGTTCCAGACATTTTAAAGACAACCGTGGCTAGAAACCTTTGTTTTCCTAATGATCTTGTTTCTCTTTACTATCAGTAAAAACCTCCTCCTTTGCCCTTTTGCATTGAATATTCTATTATTAAAAATTGAGATCTGGTCCAGAATCAGTCAAGGGGATGAATGCCTGGGTGAGAATTAGTGGAGGAACAACAGTAAAAGCCACTCAAGTGGCTCCCCCAGGGACTAAATCTGGAGTCAAGGTAGGGAAGCAAGATGAGAGCTTTGAAAGGAGTGAGATCCGGGGAATGGCTAAAGAAGTCAATGGCCTCTTGTCTTTTTATTTTCCTCTGCTCTTATTTGAGTACTTTCTGTGTTCTAAGTCTGTGGATTCAGCCCTCAAATGGTTGGCAGAAAGGTTCCTCATCAAGACAAGAATTCTGCTCTTTCTCCTTTGTTTCAAAGGCTCACTCTTAATCATGGCTCCTCCTCTATTACCAGGAATTTCACATCGCTGTCTCCCTGATATTTGGAATCTAAAGAAGGTGAGATATTTACAGTGAGTGAGACATCAGCCTCCAATTGTTTGTATTTGTAATGGTAATTACTCACACCAGTTTGTCAGCATTCACACCTGAATTATTCTGTTTGGTGATATGTCAATGTCTAGAGATAGCTGTGATCACACAAAATACAGTTTTTTTCTTGTGAAATCCTAACTTAGTCCATGGAAAATTTTTTTGAAAAAACACAACAGAAGATCCCGTCCATCTCCCTCCCACCCAAATCCCCCATATGTTAACTGGATGGGAATATTTTATTTGAGTGCAGTATCCGTAGGACATCCTCTCACCTTGACTTTAAACTGGCTCATTCAATAATGTGTGTTTCTCAAGGCCATATGGACCACTGTCTCAACAACCTCTATTTCCCACCCAATTTCCCAAATACTTCTCTTCCTTCTGATTTTTCCTTTTTTGTCATTCTCCTTTCTTCTTTCAACTGCAATGTATTTTTGATGTTCAACCACTGTTCAGGTTGTTTTGTTACCATTTGTCTTAGATGTTATCATTAAACATTACTGTTGACTCGTTTCCACTTTTTTATTTAAATTTTTTTACATTCATAAAGTCTTTTCATTTAGCTCATAGTCCTATTTAGTTCAAGACCTAGAGTTTCAAAGAAGAGTTTCAAAGATCACCCTCTCTTTCAGCAATATGTGAGCTCCTGAGAAAAAATGTGAAAGTAATTTATTTCCATACCAAACGTTATTTGAAACACCAAGGAATTCACCATTTAAGGAAGTCAGAGGTGAATTTCACAATATATTTTTTCTGTTCAACAAATTTTGATTTTTGCTAATTCTTTAAAGTGAGAGATAATCTATTTTATATCTTCTGTCTCTTTTATTTTTTTTGAGACAGAGTCTTGCTCTGTCGCCCACGCTGGAGTGCAGTGGCGTGATCTCAGCTCACTGCAAGCTCCGCCTCGTGGGTTCACTCCTGCCTCAGCCTCCCGAGTAGCTGGAACTACAGGTGCCCGCCACCACGCCCGGCTAATTTTTTGTATTTTTAGTAGAGACGGGGTTTCACTGCATTAGCCAGAATGGTCTCGATCTCCTGACCTTGTGATCCTCCCGCCTCAGCCTCCCAAAGTGTTGGGATTACAGGCGTGAGCCACTGTGCCCGGCCCTTCTCTCTTTTTTTTTAATTTACCCTTCTTAGATGGGGTTTTTCCTTCTCCCTACTGGGTCAGGGAGTGCCAGGTCTGCTCTACACTCAAGCAGCCACAAGTCACAGCATTTCAAATTCAACAAGCCCCAGGGAAATAGTTCAGGAAGCTGGGACGGGGACAGGATTCTGAAGCAAGGGACTGATGTTTGGCTCTGGCACTTGGAAATCAGCCTCACTGCTTTCAAGGCCCACCGTGGATGAGGTCCCCAGTCTACTGGTGGCTGGAATCTCCAGACTTCAAGTAGGACCACTTGACACCATAGGACATTTTAAAACTTGATCCTCCCCTCCAGTCAGCCTTTCC
Organism: Papio anubis; assembly: GCF_008728515.1. Lineage (NCBI taxonomy): Eukaryota > Metazoa > Chordata > Mammalia > Primates > Cercopithecidae > Papio > Papio anubis. Next base: position 59,455 of record NW_022161768.1, read on the forward strand.
CCCTCCTGAGTTGGTGACCACTGAATGTTTTTGCATCTACTCTTGGGAGAAGATGCACACCCTCTCACACTCTTTTAAAAATTTATTTTAATTTTTTTTTTTTCTTTCTTTTTTTTTTTTTTAGAGATGGAGTCTTGCTCTGTTGCCCAGGCTGGAGTGCAGTGGTGTGGTCACAATTCACTGCAACTTTGACCTTCCAGGCTCAGGTGATCCTCCCACCTTGGCCTATCGCATATCTGGGACTACAGGCTTTTGCTACTCTTCTTTATTTTTGGTAGAGATGGGATTTCACTATGTTGCTCAGGCTGATCTCAAATTCCAAAACTCAAGTGATTCTCTCACTTTGGCCTCCCAAAGTGCTGGGACTATAGGTGTGTGAGCCACCGTGCCTGACCTCTCTCACATTTTTATCAAACTCCCTGCCCGAATGTTGCCACCATGGACCCATGATGTCCATGGCCATCTTCCCTCCACCTTCAGCTCTCTTCTCTCAGACACTTTCATGGCTGGATCCCTTACTTTATTCAGGCCCTAGCTCAAATGTCCTCTTCTTAGATAGGACTTCCTGACCACCAAATCTAAAAATAAAAGACCACCACCCTCGAGCTTCCATAACTGCTCAGAACACAATCAGCCATGCCTGAATCATGTATAGACACATCTACAAGAAACAATATCCAGATACCATACCAGACATCTTCACCTGGCTGTGTACATTAGACATAAACTGAATCCTCATAGCAGAGGGGAAAAAAAGCAGTCCACCTTTTACTATTTATGAAATAATAGGGAAATATAGACTTAGAAGTTTACAGAGATTTTATTAAGTAGATAAAAATAGATAAATGCCTGGGAAAAGGGGGTATCAATTAGTACAAATAGTCTGCAGAGCCATCCAGCAATACATATCAAAAATCTTTAAAACATTTATATTGCTCGACCTAGTGATCCTAATTCTAGAATTTGGAAATACAATCAAGATAATGTTAATCACAGCATTACTTATAATGATGAAAAGTAGAAGAGGCCAGGCACAGTGGATCATGCCTATAATTCTAGCACTTTGGAAGGCTGAGGTGGGAGGATCCCCTGAGCCCAGAAGTTCAAGATCAACCTGGTCAACATATTGAGACCCTGTCTCTATATAGAAAGAAGAGGAAGAAGAAGATAAAGAAGAAGAGGAAGAAGGAGGAGGAGGAGGAGAAGGAGGAAGAGGAGGAGAGAATATTATGCAGTCATTAAAATTTTAGAAAAACAACCCATATGTCTATTGACTGATGGGTGAATAGACAAAATGTAGTACAGACATACAATAGAGTAGTATTGAGCCCTAAAAAGGAATGAAATTCTGGCACATGCTACAACATGAGTTAATCTTGAATACATTGTGCTAAAGGAAATAAGCCAGACAGAAAAGGACAAATACTGTATGTTTCCACTTTTATAAGGTACCTAGACCAGTCAAATTCACAGACACAAAAAGTTGAACAGTGGTTGCCAGGAGCTGGGGAGGAAGAGGAAATGGGAAGTTATCAGGGTTTTGTCTTGTTTTGTTTTGAGATGGATTTTTTGCTCTTGTTGCCCATTCTGGAGTGCAATGGCGTGATCTTGGCTCACTGCAACCTCCACCTCCCGGGTTCAAGCAATTCTCTTGCCTCAGCCTCCCAAGTAATTGGGATTACAGGTGTGTGCCACGAGGTCTGGCTATCTTTGTATTTTTTTTAGTAGAGACGGGGTTTCACCATGTTGGTCAGGTGGCCTCGAACTCCTGACCTCAAGTGATCCATCTGCCTCCGCCTCCCAAAGTGCTGGGATTGCAGGTGTGAGCCACCGCGCCCAGCCAGAAGTTACTGTTTAATGGGTACAGAGTTTAATGTGTACAGTTTTTCATCTTTGGGAAGATGAAAAAGTTCTGCAGATGGATGGTGTCGATAGTTGCACAACAATGTGAATGTGCTTAATGCCACTGAACTATACACTTATAAACGATTAAAATTGTAAATCTTGTTATGTATATTTTACCATGGTAAAACATGCTTTAGAATCTTTAGTAACAGGAAATTGCTCAATATGGGAGACTTAGTATATAATGTTGTTCAGATTTTGTGTAAAATTCTTTGTAAGCTCATGTGTAGAAAAAAATACTGGAAAGGGATTTTAAACACAGAATGATAATAAACACACTCTTTAGGAAAGATTCTGAGTAATTTTCTCTTTCACACTTTTCTGTACTTTCCAAATCGTCTAAGTAAACATGCAATATTTTATAACTAGAAAATAAAATAAAATTTAAAAACCCACCACCGAAATCTCTATCCTCATTTCCTGCTTTATTGTTGCAGTAAATAAGCACTTCTTCCTACCTAAAAGTATATTGCTTATTTATCTGTTTCCTTGCCTATAGTCTGTTTCCCCAGTAACAATGCAAATTCCATGAGGGCAGAGGCTTTGTCTTATTCACTGCTTGATCTTTAATGCTTGAAGAGTTTCAGGCACTTTTTGGGTACTCCATAAACATTCGAGTGAAAGAGAAAGAATCAATGAATGAATGGGTGAATGAACAGAAAATTAGTCATCCTCAGTGTCTTGGTCCATTCCTGCTGCTAAAACAAAATACCCCAGACTGGATAATGTATAAATAATAGAAATGTATTTCTTACACTTCTTGAGGCTGAGAAGTCCAAGATCAAGGCACCAGTAGATCTGGTGTCTGATGAAGGCTCACAATGCTTCTTAGATGGGTGCTTCTTGCTGCATCCTCACGTGGTAGAAGGTGCAAACAGCTCCCTTGCACCTCTTTTATAAGATAACTAATCCCACTCATGAGGTCTCTGGCCAATGAATTAATCTCCTCCTAAAGGCCCTGCCTCTTAATACTTTCACACTGGGAATTAAGTTTCAATATATAAATGTTGAGGGGACATATTCAGACCATAGCTCTCAGGTTAGGACAGTGAGAATTCTTTTGTCCTGTGCCCACCTAGGGTATCAGCCCTCTTTCTCTCATCTGTAGCCTGCTCAGGATTGGAAGAAAAATTGTCTCAAGATTAAGAATCATCAAAATGGAGTAAACCCTGAAATACGTCCACCAACAGGCTAACAGTTTGGAAAGTAGTCTAGATACCATGTCATTTGAAGAGTAATTGAAGGTACTGAGAATGTGTAAGAGAAGATTTAAAGAGGAGAAGAAATGTAGCTGTTTGCAAATACTGGAAGTGTAGTCAGGTGGAACCATGAATTTATTCAATAAATATCCACTGAGCCCCTGCCATGTGCCAGTAACTGATGTAGGTACCAAGAGTACTAAACACAGGATTATATAATATGTTTGACTCCAGAGGAAATACCAAGGATAGGTTGAGAGAGGTTTGGAAAGGCAGATTTGAATGCATCATAAGGCAGAGAGTCCAAATCAGCATTTCCTAAGGCACATTTCACGGAACCCTTGGATGTACATTTCTTTTATATGAGAAAAGGATCCTAGGCCCAATACATTTAGAAAATCTTGAAGTAAGGCCATGAGCGGTGCCTCATGCCTTAATCCCAGAACTTTGGGATTCCAAGGCAGGTGGATCACCTGAGGTCAGGAGTTCAAGACCAGCCTGGTCAACATAGGGAAATCCCATCTCTACTAAAAATACAAAATTAGCTGGGCATGGTGGCATGCGCCTGTAGTCCCAGCTACTTGGGCACTACAGGAGAATTGCTTGAACCTAGGAGGCGGAGGTTGCAGTGAGCCGAGATTGCATCACTGTATTCTAGCCTGGGAGACAGAGCAAGACTCCATTTCAAAAAAAAAAAAAAGAGAGAAGAAAAAGAAAATTTTGAGGGGTAGAGTTTTTTTCAACTACAGCAGCATAGGACTTCTCGGTCTTTTTTTTTTTAAGAGTCAGGGTCTTGCTGTTACCCACACAGGAGTGTAGTGGCACAATCATATCTGACTGAAGCCTTGAACTCCTGGGCTCAAGTGATCCTCCAGCCTCAGCCTCCTGAGTAGCTGGGGCTACTGGCATATGCTAACGTGCCTGGCTATGTTCTTTTTACTTTTGTAGAGATGGAGCCTCACTATGTTGCCCCAGCTGGTCTTGAACTCCTGGTCTCAAGCAATCCTCCAACCTCGGCCTCCTGAGTTGCAGGAATTCCAAGCGTGAGCCACTGCGCCAGGCTCAGAGTCTTCAATATACTATGGTATACTGTAGTCTCCTAAAGAGTGATGTGGCTCCTTTCCCTAAATTTTTGGACCACAGGACACTTCTTTTTCTAGGCCTAGAATTTCATGAGATGAGCATTAGGGAGAGTTATTTTCTACATGACAACATTCACCTTCAGAACAGGAGGCCTGCAAGCACGGGTCTAATGTGGCATGCCCCTGAGACACACCTTGGCACCACATCCAATGGATGCCCAAGTCTTCGTTCTGAACCATTCAGATCGACCCAGTCCTCTTACCTCATCTCCCTCACCTCACATTTTTCCAGTTGCCAGTCTGCACTCACTCCTTCTTTCCATCCTTGCTTTGGGCTTAGCTTTAATGAACCATGCCATGTATTTCTGCTTCTGACTTGAGCTCCACATAACAAGGATTCTGATTTCTTCCCCTAAGTTCCCTGGGGTCACCCTGGGTAAAGCTTCCCCAGTTCCACTGTTCCATTTGGCTCACTGTACACAGAGCAGGGAGAACTAGACAAGGAATAAGCAGGTTCTCACGTCAGGAAGAGCTTGGGCAAAGCTTGGGCTTTCTCACGTTGAAAGTCTTACTTGGTTTGATTTTCTGCTACCTCCTTGACAGGTCTGATTCTGTAAACGCTTCCTGCCAGGCATAATTTTAAATACTCTTGGTACCTGGGAAACCAGCTATTTCTGTAGACTGTATCATTTTAATCGCCCTTACATGAAACACAGATGCACTGCCACACACTTGAGAAATCTTTCACACAATGAGATCAAGCCACTCATTGAAGGTCACTGGACGAAACTTCTATGCTCCAGTCACATGAATAAAAGTGTCTAATGACTTGGAAGGTTTGCATGAAATTCCCGTGGGAGAAATTATTGTGACTTTAAACCATACTCCTCAAAGCCCCTCCCATTTTTGGCTTCTTACCTTGTAACTTGGGTTCTCATTCCAAAATCCAGTGACCTCATTGATTGCAGCACTTCAATACAGCCCATGTACTAGAATAAGAAGAAAAAAAAGAAGAAGTAGGACAAAAATTCCAAGAAGCTGTCTCTTAGCTTCACAATGACTTTCGGGGAAGCAACTAAAATCAGCTTCTGCTATCAAGTTACATTTGTACCCTCCGCCTACCATTGATATTTCTGACTATTAATGGACACACACCTAAAGCTTCAATTCAATTACAAAACACCAGTTAAATCTGAACCATAATATAGATAACACAAGTAACAAAGACCAATATGGGTTCAGTGGTTAAGAGCATGGGCTCTGGGGCCAGATCATGTGACTTTGCATCCTGGCTCTGCTACTTCTTAGTTATGGAACCTCAGCAAGTTAACTTCTGAGCCTCACAGTCTTGTCACTGGTAAAGTGAGGATACAATAGGAATTGTTAGAAGAGTGAAATTATTTCCTACATGTAAATAAGCTTTTAGAACAACGCTTGGTACATAGAAAGGCCCAAATAGTAGAGGAAGCAAAAATAAAAGTGAGATAAAGAATACAGGAATGTCAAATCTAAGTGGATAGAACAAGCATATAAATGCATAGAATGCCAAACTTAGTAATATAAGATCTTATCATCCTTTGCAGCTGATTTAAATATTAAGGGGGTTCCTGAAAGGACAAAAGTCATATGCCGCATCAGTGATGAGTATGGTTAGCTTGAACACCATGTATTGCAAAAGGAATTGTGACTTATAAAGCTGAAAGATGGTTTATATTTAGTGTGGCAGCAGTGAGGATCCATGGCAGGCTGCTGGCAACAGCATGATGCGATTAGATCTGTGTTGGAGGAGGCTTAAGTCAGCGGCAGTATGAAGGTGGGTTAATGGTGAGGGAATAAGTTAGGATGATCCTGTGGCGAGGGAAGTAATGACAGCCCACACTGAAGAGGGATGGTGTCAATAGGAAAGAGGGGACAGATTCAAGTGACATCATGGAAACAGATACTACAGAACTCGGCAGTTGATTTGATACGGAGAATAAGAGAGAAGGATGAGTCAAGGATGACTCACTCAGACGTTTCCAGCCAGGGTAGCAGAGGGAACAGTGATGCCATCAACAGAAACAGGAAAGCCAGGAGAAGAGAAGATGATGAATTGGTTTGGGAGCCATTGACTTAAGGCACTGGTAGGGTATCCAGGAAATAACAGGCTGGCAACTGAAAATTGGATTCTGGAGTCCTGAGAGGATTCAGCCTAGGGACGTGGACTTAGTAGTCTTCTGTGTAGCTTTGCCAGGTGAGGCTGTGAGAGTCAATCCTCCCAGCAGAGCTTGGTTGATAAGGGAGAGTGCTTATTTGAGAATTGCCTTACAAATGTTACTAGAGCTAAGAGTTCCAATTGAAAGTGATCTGTTGGCTCCTTGGAAATGATATGCTTCCTGTTTAGCTTTCCTTTGGAGGCTTTCCAGCCTCTCTATGCTTGTGAATGGCAAAAGCACTGTCAAAAGATGTCAGGAGCTGGTGGGGAGGGGGAACCTGCCCAGACACTTCTTGTATAATAGTATTTCTTTTTCTTTTTCTTTTTTTTTTTTTGTTTGAGGTGGAGTCTCACTCTGTCACCCAGGCTGGAGTACAGTGGCACGATCTTGGCTCACTGCAACCTCTGCCTCCCAAATTCAAGCAATTCTCCTGCCTCAGTCTTTTGAGTAGCTGGGATTACAGGCACATACCACTGCACCTGGCTAATTTTTGTATTTTTAGTAGAGACAGGGTTTCACCATGTTGGCCAGGCTGGTCTTGAACTCCTGACCTCAAGCGATCTGCCCACCTCGGCCTCCCAAAGTGCTGGGATTATAGGCATGAGCCACCACGTCCTGCTGTATAATAGTATTTCTGAGCAGATTGTGCAGATAGAACTCCTCAATGCACCAAGTGCTGCCTGGAGCCTGATGCTGGGAAGAGACTCCTGTTAGTCACACTCAGTTACACTCCTCTTGGAATCTCTACTACTGATACAAGAAACATTTTGGATATTTTACTCTGTCCCCATCACTCTTAACTTCCCAAGCCTTGGGTACCTTAAGAAAGTGGTGTCTAGAGATTTCTCTTCAACCATAAGGGTTATTAGGAGAAGAAAGCTAGATATAGGAAGTAGGTTAGAAAGCCCATCTCAGAACTGTCAAGAAAGGAGATTCCAAGCATCCAAGCTTCACGTCCCGGTGGTGTGAAAAGATTGTCCATATGTCTTCACTGACTGCTCTGGCTTTTGGTGCCTTCCAATGCCCTCTTCCGCCCCAGAGCCTAGGTCTTGCTTCCCTATTTCCTGCACTCCTGGCCCTGGAAAGAGTGGACTCCCCACATAGGCTGGGGAGCAGGCCTGGATCCCCTCCAATACCTCCAGGAGGCCCTGTTGGTGAAGAGGTGGGTATCGCCTTTCCCTTTAGCTGTAAATCACCGACTGAAGACAAGGTGATACCAACTGGCCTATCAGTGCACACTTTTTGAAAAAGTGACCAAGCACCTACATTTTTCACACTCTGCCACAGGGTTTCTTCAAAACAGATTGATCAGATCATGTTCCTCCACCAGGTGAAACTCCTGGCATCTATGATCAAAACAAGCTCGTTACTATAAACCTCTAAACCCTGGAGTTCCTGGCCCCGTCTCATCCCTTCAGCTTCATCAGTGTCACTGTCCCCTTGCACACTTTGCTGCCATATTGGCCTCCTTTCTACTCCTCAAATACACCCCAGCTCTTCCCTGCACCTGACATTCCCTCCGCCTGGCTCTCCTACACTGTTCTGCAGGACAGATCCCTTCTCATCTTTCAGTTTTCAGTTCAAATGGCACACCTCAGAGGCCCCCTCTTGCCACCCTTCATCTCAGCCCCTATTCATCACTGATTGATTATTGGTTTACTTGTTAATTTGCTTGTCTAGGACCTCTTTTTATTCCCTTGGCTATAACCACCGTAAGAGTAAAGATCACAATCACCGCCGTATTCCCTGCAACAGTGCCTAGGATCTGGTGGGCACTCAATAAACACATGCTGAAAGAATGAATGAAGCATCTTTTCTTCAATTCTATTGTACCTTTACAATGAGCGGGGGCTGGGGAGAGCCGAGGGACTGAGGGAGGTAAAGGCTTGGCTGGTCTCTCCACTCAGGAGTATAGGAGCACCAAGGACTCAGCCTCAGGTGCGACAGGCCAGAACAATGTCTTTGCAAGGTTTCTAGATTTCTCAGCAATGTACTTCATATTTGTTATTTTTGTTGTTCTTCATTTTGGAGTGGCAACACACAATCTAGACCGAGGAGGTTTTGTAGTGAAGTGGGAAGCTGGCAAGAATGTGCCCTACTTCTCAGGCGGGCTATAAGCCGTGGGTGGGAACAGCCCTGGATGATAGAGTTGACAGTGGGAACTTTAAAAAGAAAGGAGAGTAGGTTGCACGTCTGAACAGGAGCGGGACAAAGGGACAAAAAGAAACAACTGGAACAAGGACACTCAAGGCTGATCAAGTTTGAGACCCACGTGAGGACAGTGTCAAAGTGAAGGCTATTCTCAGCCCAGTTATTAGGTAAGTTGCCATTCATTTTGGTTATCAGTGAGGAGAGGAATTTTTAGTGTCTTGGGGGTGAGAGGAACCCCTTCAAGGTTTCGTTCTTAATCACATTTCACGGCTATAACGACCTTATCTGCTTTGGACTAAGGCAAGCCCAAGCATTGCTTCAGGATCCCCTTCCCTTCGTGTGAATCTCTGTTTTGATTCATACACTTGTCTGTCAGCTATGGCACGGGTGACTTCAGCAAGCCTCAGTATGATACAATGGAAGTTTCTGGAAAAACATGAGTCATGGCCTGAGATGATTGACAATGAGGATAAGTCCCCTTCCACTGTGGGCATGTGTCGAGAAAACCACAACTAATTTTTGCCACAATTACCCCAAAGACAAGAATGGAGTGGGTCTTCCCATTGACTCACACAATCCATTTCACTTAAAAACCACCGCTATGAGAAAGCGGGGAGGGGGCGGTGCATAAAAATACTCTGTCCACTTCTTTCTTTGGGTGTTTGATGACTGCATAAGCGGATAGTGGCTGAAGATCAAGGCCCGAGAGAGGAGAATTTTAGTTTGTTAGCTATAAACTGGAGATGACAATACTTCTCATTCATGTATTAAATGCGGATCTGCATAAGACATGGTCCCTGTTCTTAAGAAACCTGGCCCCATTCAGATAGGACAACCATGAAAAGAGATGACTTATCTTTCCTTTTTATGAGGTTAGTCATTGTTGCTAACTTTATTTAAGAGATGAGGAAATTGAAGCCTATTAAAGAAAAGTGCCTGGCTCAGTTTCATTTATTCACTGGTACTGAATTAGGGTTTATTCTAGAGTCTGCAGTCCATTGCTAGGACCCTGTATAACAGAAAAAGTGAAAAGAGGAGTTATCCTGCTGGCTGCCACTACCCTCCCTTTGGTCTACCCAGGAACACAGTGACACAGTGTTGAGACGGGGGGACCACAATGGTAACAGCAGATGTGAATCCAAATTGCTCTGGGAACTGCAGGAGGTGAGACAGAGGACACTCCCTAATTCCCTACCCTGTGGTGAGGAGAGGACACTGAAGACCTTTATTTGGAGCCATACAGGAACGGTGGGAACGCAGTGGTGCTCAGACAACCTGCCCATTCAGCCCCTGGCATGGGTTTACCTAACTCCCAGCTGGCTTCTTCCCTTTATGCCCCAAGGCAGTCATAATATTTTTGTACTGTCTAAGCTTCAACCACTTGCTCCCAGGGAGAGGTGAACAGCCTATTTATGGCCATGTGTATCTTGGGCTTTGCTCTCCGGAGAAGAAATTACTGGGGTTTTCAGAGAAAAGGAATGATAGTTACTTATGGGAAGTCTCATCCTAACTCTCTTACAGAATGATGACGGCAAGCACATTACCTAAAGAAAAAAAAGATACATATTCTTATACTCTTAGAAAGAAGGTCTGCAGGATAATAAGAAACTAACAGTGGTTGCTTTTGGAAATGGGAGAGAGGCAGATTTTTACTTTTTACTTTATACTTTTGTACTATTTATACTAATAAGTATAAACATACTTATTTTTGAAATAAGTATGTAGTATTAGTTTAGATTTGAAAAATAAAATAAGCAAAGCTCACGACTTTGCCAAAAAGAACCACAGTTTTATTAAGTAGGGTGAAATCCCTTTTTATACGTGGTTTATTCCCTTTCTCAGAATATACCTGCCTCTTAGCTAGGAGTACGGGAGAATATTGTTCAAGAGAAGTTTAAGGCACAGGCCCTGCACTTGATAAGTTCATAATAAGAGTGCTAAGACAAGGAAGAAAATTACTTCAGCTACTTGAGAGGCTGAGGCAGGAGGATCACTTGAGCCCAGGAGTTTGAGGCTGCAGTCAGCTAAGATCGTGCCATTGCACTCCAGCCTGGGGGACAGAGCGAGACCCTGTCTCTAAATAAAAATAAATAGTTAACGAATTAAAAACAAACACTGAAGAACAGTATATAATCAACTGTGATATAAGGAGGGTCTGATCTTCATGCAATAAATGTTCAACAATGGTAGAGGCCACCAAAATGGCAGGAAAACACAGCAGGATATTTCTGCCACCTTTAAATAATTTTTAGTCTTTCCCATTCTTTAAAAAAATGGGAGAGTAAGAAACGGGGACATTCCCTTCATAACCTGGAAATATTGTCTCTACTTCCTTCCTTTCACTCATGCCTCAACTCACAATAGTAAAGTTTCTGACCTCAACACTCTAGTGAAATTGCCTGAGCAAACCAACTGCTTCCTCAAAGTTCCTTTAGTGAACGGTTTTTGTTTTCCTACTCATCTATCGGGGTCACCTACCGCTGTTGACCTCTACTCAACCCCTTCATTTTCCTCTGAACCTTTCTTCTTTAGCTTTCCTGAGAACATTTTCTCCAATTCCTCATCTTTCTTCTCTGACTATTCCTTCTCAGTCTCCTTTGCTAGTTTCTTATTTTTTAAAAAACAATGGTTCCTTCTCTCCCTATCCCAGTGGTTCTCAACCCTGATTGCATATTAGAATCACTTGGGAAGTATTAAAATTCTGATTCCTAGGTTCTACTCTAGTCTAATAAAATCAGTCTCTAGCACGTATACTTGTTTGCTTTCAATTACTACCTCATGCTCATGCCACACACATTTTTAGCCCAGGTTTTCTCCCAACTTCAGATGTGTATCAGCATGTGAATATTCTAATTGCATCTCAAATTCAGTGCATTCAAATTATTCCTCTACTTACATTTCTGATCTAAACCAATAGTATCACTATCCACCTAATTACATAAACCAGAAAAGTCAACTCTTTTTTTTTTCAAATCCATCAACCAATCAAGAGGCAAGCTCAATCCTTTCAATCTCCCTATCATTGTCATAACTTCCCTGTCTTCTTCCCTGAACCCTGCACACTACCCCCAACATTTACTATCCAAGTTTAGGCACATTCTGTTTCTCAATTGCAATACTGGGGTCTCACATTTATATTCATGGGCAAAGCATATGAATTCAACTGCATCCACTTGGCAGGCAGAAAGTGAGAGATTAGTCCCTTTGTTCATCTCCTCAGTCTTTCAACCCTACTTGCCAGAGAGTAGGGTAACTATCTGCCCCAGAGAAAGAGTATCTGAATTTATAGAGAGTTAAATAATGTCTTGTGTTTCTTTTTGCAATAATAAATGTCTTGTTTCTGTTTGCATTTTTGGAGACATACTCTGCCCCAGAGAAAGAGTATCTCTCCATAAATGCAAACAGAAACACAAGACATTGATTCTGACAATTGATCGTCCAGATGCGCGGGTGTTGGAGATTTCAAGGATGATCCAGTGTATTCTTTATTCTGAGTTTTATTCTACTGTTGACTTTAGAATATGGCCCTCCCTAAGATGGGGTTTCTGGTGTCCCACCTTTTGAATCTCTTTCCCAGTGCAGCCAGCACGTTACTAAAACACATATATGGCATGTTATCATTCCATCCTATCCCCCAATCATTCTCACTTAAAACACTCCCAAGACTCCCATCCTCAAAGCAGAGCTTCCCAAACTTCAGAGAACTTCAGAATCACCAGGGAAACTTACAAATCAGATTTTAAAAATAAAATTCCCAGGCCCTGAGAGATTCTTCTTCAGTAAGACTGTGAAACTGCATTTTAATAAGCACTCAGGTCCTTCTATTACAGGTTGTCCAGGAATCACACTTTGGAGAAAACACCAGTCTTCAGGAAAAGAGCCAGCTTTCTTAGAATGATGTACAGGGCCTCTCATGATTTGGTTCCTGCTGAACTCTTTATCCTTTTCCTCCCCGCTTTTGCCCTCTCATTTTACACTCTAGTCATTTGCCTGAACTCACCATGCTTCAAAATTCAGAACAACCCCTTCCTTTACTCCTTCCTCTTGAAATGTCCTTCTTATCCATGTCCATCTGATTAATACCTGCTAATTATTCACAAAGAAATGCAAAAGTTACTTCTTTTATGATATCTCTCCTCTTCTTCCCCATCTCTACCTGCAGCCTTGACCCTCTTTGGGCCCTCTTCTATAATCTGTATGAACTTCTAGCAGACCTTTAATAAAACTTACATTGCTAATATGGAACTACTTCTTCATCAATGTGTCTGTATCTCTTTTATAGCAGAAACGGTGTCTGTTTCTTCTTTATATCCTCTGTGTAAAGCCTGGATCAACAATATTCTTGAGATGAGAAAGTAAGATACAGCTTGAGGTAACTTTTAAGAAAGAATGGGATATATATATAAAAACAATCACATTAAGGATTTAGATAATATTAACTGCTCTTTCATATTGAATCTCTTCTAACTTAGATTTCCCAAAAGAACAATCATAAAGGCCAAAAACTCAATGCTTAATAATAAAGATATTAATGAGTAAAGTAAACTAGATATAAGAAAGTAGCTAGATTAGGAGAAAGTTGGAACCATATGGCCTACAAAAAGAACAAGGCCCAAACCAATCATTCCAGTCCCTCGTTACCGTTTGGGAAACCAGACCCTATGATTTTTCAAAGAAGTTCAGAAATCAGACTTTATTTGTAAGTTTTCCTAATTTTTAATTCCAGCAAGTCACAATGAACAATCCAAAATGAAATTTAGAAAATAATTTCATTTGCAATATGTGATCAAAAAGAATAAAATACTTATGAATAAATTTGATAGGATAAACTTACACTTTGAAAACTGAAAAACATTGCTGAAGGAAATTTAAGAAAAGTGAAATAAATGGAAAAAACATTCCATGTTTATGGATCAGAAGACTTAATAACGTTAAGATAGTAATACTCTTAAAAGCTGATCTAAAACTTCAACACAATCCTTATCAAAATCTCAGATGGCTTCTTTGTAGAAACTAACAAACTGATCCTAAAATTCATGTGTAACTTCAAATTCATGTGTAATTTCCTAAAATTTCATGTGTAATTTCCAAACAATCTGCACAATCTTGAAAAAGAACAAAGTTAGAGAACCCACATGTCTCAATTTCAAAACTTACTGCTCAGCTACACAATCAGGATAATATGGTACTAGCATAACGATAGACATACAGATTAGTAAAACAGAACTGAGTCCAAAAGTAAACCCCTGCATTCACTGTCAATTGAATTTTGATAAAGGTGACAAAATAATTCAATGGAAAAATGACATTGTTTTCACCAAAAGGCACCAGAGCAATTGTATATAAAAGTTGGACCTCTATCTCATACGATAAGCAAAACATAAACTCAGAATGGTCACAAGACCTAAACATAAGAGCTAAAACTGTAAAACTCTTTAAAGAAAACAGGCATAATCACAAGACCTCAGAATAGGCAATGGTTTCTTAGATATGACACCAAAAGCACCAACAACCAAAGGAAAGAAATATATAGGTTGGACTTCAGAAAAATTAAATTATTTTGTGCTTCCAATGACACTAAGAAGAAAGTGAAAAAACCACTCAGAGAATGGGAGAAAATATTTGCAAATGATATATCTGCTAAGAAACTTGCATCTAAAATATATCTTAAAAAACTCTTATAGCCCAATGATAAAAAGACAACTCAATTTTAAAATGGGCAAAAGATCTGAACAGACATTTCTTCAAGAAATATATACAAATAGACAATAAGCACATGAAAAGATGTTCAATATAATTTACCATTGGGAAACGCAAATCAAAGCCACAATGAGGTACAACTTCACACCCTCTGGAATGGCTGTAATTTAAAATACAATCCAGCAAACTGAAAATAAATGTTGGTGAAGATGTGGAGAAATTGGAACCATCATACATTGCTGGTGGGAATGTAAAATGGTAATGCCACTAGGGGAAACAGCTTGGCAATTCCTCAAACAGTTAAACATAGAATTACCCGTATGACCCAGCAATTCCACTTCTAGAAATATACCCAATAAAATGGAAAGCATATGTCCACACAAAAACTTGCACTTAAATGTTTACAGCAGCATTATTCATAATAGCCATAAAGTAGAAATAACCCAAATGTCCATCAGCTGATGAATGGACAAATAAAAGGTGGTATATCATGCAATGGAATAGTATTTGGCAATAAAAAGCAATGAAGTATTGATACATGCTACAGCATGAATGAACTTTGAAAATATTAATTCTAAGTGAAAAAGTATAATCATAAAAGACTGATTTTATTTTATTTATGTGAAATGTCCAGAATAGACAAATTTGTAGAGCTAGAAGGTAGGGCTATGTGGTTTTTAGGGAATAGAGTGTGACCTCTAACAGGTACAGCATTTCTTTGGGGGTTGATAAAAATGTTCTATAATTGGTGATAGTTGCATAACTCTGTGAATATACTAAAAAAAAACCATTGAATTGTATACTTTAAATGGGTGAATTATATGGTATGTGAATTACATCTCAATAAAGCAATTACCAAGAAGTAATAACAACAGAAAGAATCCAAATAAGCAATATCTGCAGGCAGTGTGTAATCCTTGATATAAACTATTCAGGAAATATGTAAGAATGGATGAATAATGGATAAATGAATGAGGCATCAGCAGTTACTACAGTTGTTTGAAATATTCTCCAGCCTTGAGGTAGAGTGTATTGCTCTTCCTTTGGGCTCCCAGAGCATCTCGGTCACACCACTAGGTTGCAGTCACCCAGTGGTGCTGCAATTTATCTGTTCCAATGTCTATGCCTCCTGCTGGACTATGGGCTTCTCAAGGGCAGGGAGTGAGTCTTAGTCATCATTATGCCCAGCACCTCTTACAGTGCAATTAAATGATTTATTTGAATGAACTAGCCAAGAAATGATGTTCAGGAAGTCTCAAAATAACCTGCATCCTAACTGGACCATCTGTAATGTGTTCCTTCTTAAAGGGGTATATTGTCAATTAAAATAATCCTGAAGTTAAGCTGGCCAAAGCCCTCTTTGTGCCGGGTTTGAGCTGGAATGGGGGTCATGTAAGAAGGGAATGGAAAATCCTTCCCCTTTTAGTGTAACAACAATCAAATGAAAACCTGGGCAGGGTTTTGAAGCAGTGGGGTTAGGGGATCTCCTGCCCTGGAATAGGGAAGCAAGTTGAGAGAGAGCTCAGTGAGATGGACAGAGAGATGGGCTGCTTGGAACACATCTTTAAGAAATAGGTGCAAGTGGTCTTGGCAAAGACTGACTTTTCTTAGGAAAAATCTTACAACACCTTTGAATGCTGTAATAATACCATTACATAAATATATATATATATAATCTATAGCATCAAGGAGCATAGAGCTGCTAACACTTTCCCCTTCTCCACTATTCTCTTATATTTGCTTTTCTACAGAGCACTTACTGCTGAAATTATTATGTATTTTTTGGCTTGCTATCTGTCTCCCCCACTAGAAGATCAGTAACAAAGAACAGGGAGTATTGTATCCCCAACACCTAGAACATAGTAGACCCTCCAAATATATTTTGATTGATTGAATTGAATGTGTATTTTTAAAATATAAACATCTATTTTTGCTGAAAGCTCCTCCTTCTGCTCCAGGTTTAAAGCCTGAAAATGTGGATTTGTTCAGTCATTCCTATTGCAGACTCAGCAACCAGGAAATTTCAACCCTGTAAGTCATTAGTCATTACAATGATGGAACCTTCTAACAGTAAGTTGGGAGTTCTGTTTGCTCTTACGAAAGGAAGATCTCCCTTCTCCAGGTTCCTGCCCAAGTCAAAAGGCAGGGTTGTGAAGTGAGCAAGGCCTTTCACTTGGCCCAATCCCTCTCCTTCGATGTCTTTCCCTGCTAAGTGGACTCCACCCCAGCAGATGGAGAGAGTCTCCATTGTCTCCATCCCCAAGATTCTATTCCCAGTCCCCCTAAAGTAAGCTGAACCAAGATTGTGCCTGCTTCCCCTTTGCCTTCTGCCATGATTGTAAGTTTCCTGAGACCTCCCCAGCCATGGCTCCTGTACAGCCTGCAGAATTGTAAGTCAATTAAACCCCATTTACAAATGACCCAGTCTTGGGTAGTTCTTTATTACAATGTGAGAACAGACTAATACACTGGGAAATGAGCTGGCTACAATTGTCCAAATAAATCTTTCAATTTCTCTGAAAATAGTACTGGTCATCTGTGGGCAAGGAAAGTATGACAACCATCTGCATCCCATGAGGCAGCTATGCGCTGTCTCATTCCAAAAGTCCTACTCCCATTGAAAATTCCTTACACAGGGGAATTTCTTTAAACTAAGAGAGGTTTCATCTCTGCCTACAGACTTGAGCACAGACAAAGTCACCCAGCTGGAGGTCATCCCTGTGGCAAAAACTATACTGATAGCATTTGAGAGCTATGATTTCTCCTTGGAATAACTTTGCACCAATGTGTTGGGAGCCACAAATGGCTCTTTCTGCTGCTGGGCATGGCCAGAAAAGTTGTGCTGTGTGATTGATTGTGTGCCTCTGCACAAATAGAGATGTGTATTCTGTTTAGTCTCAAGAGTATTATATCATTTGATCCTCATAATGAAACTGTGATGAGACCTGAATAGGTAGGTGATCTCCTTTTATATTTATTTTTATTTTTGTAAGATGGGGTCTCATTATGTTGCCCAGGTGATCTCAAACTCCTCACTTCAAGTGATCCTCTCACCTTGGCCTCCCCAAAACCTGGGATTACAGGTCTGAGCCACCACACCTGGCCCTGATGCCTTTTTACAGGTGTAAAAACTGATTCTCAGAGGTTCAATGCTGTGCTCAAGAGCCACAGGGCTGATTAATGGAGAAGAACCCAGATCTTTTGATGTTTAAAGCTGCTGTTCCATGTCATCTCTCTCACCTAAAGAAGTTTACCATCTAGGGGATACTCATACCCTGCATATATTATATATGGAAGATAGTACTCCATCACACACACACATTGATAGATAGATAGCTAGATAGCTAGATAGATAGATAGATAGATAGATAGATAGATAGATAGATAGATATAGATAGATATAAATGATATACATATAGATCTATCTATCCATATCATGAAGAGAAGAGGAGTGGTAAGGCCAGACACCCCCTATATGTAGCAAATGTTTTACATTATCTAATAACTTATAGTGACTTGACAAAATATCGTTGCATCCAGTACCTAAGACAGTAAGTATTGTGCTCAGTTTTATACTATGTCAGCCATTCTGTGTTCTCCGAAAACAGGAACTGCTTTGTACAAAGGTGAATTCTCCTTGACCAAAATGTTCCCAATATATTCTTTGCAGAAATTCCTTGAGGGCTTGTATTTTATATTCAATTTTAATGTTGCTATTGAGATCTAAAAGTTGCAACCAATAGCTTTAACCCAAGTCTTTTGCGGGGAGGAACAAGTGTTGGCACTGTAGCCAAGCCTCCTAAGAAACTTTTAAGCTCTTTATCACCATGTAGGCCTAATCCTAGGAAACCAGGAATGCTACTCTGTGTTGTTGGAGAAAGTCTTTAACCTGGTGGGACTGGTTCTCCATAATGTAAATGAGAGTTGGATACTGGCTTGCAAAAGTTGACCCTATTCAGATTAAGATGCTTTTGTAATAGCAATTGACTACTCTCTCCTGATAGATCCAGCGAAATCCCAGGTTGTGTCAAAGTATTAATCCATTCAGAAGAGAAGAAGCCTTAACAATGCAACTTACAGGAAGAACAACTGAATAATTGATCCCAGCAGCCGTTTAACTGGAGACCTATGGTTTCAAAAGGCAAGCTTTCTCCTATTCCCTGGAAGGCCCTTATTCCTCTGAACACTTTATCCTCTATTATTTTCATTTCTCTATTTCCCTCACTCCTTTCTTTTATATTGTGGGAGTCATTAGTGCCGTGGCACAAATATTTCCAATTCTTCACCTTCCCAGTACACATTACCATTGCACTTCTCCTGCCCCTTTGAAGTTGGGTACAGCACCTGATTCGGCCAATGATATCACTGTGGGAGTGATTTGTCACATCTCCTTTCTCTTGCAATTGGGGAGGCACAGATAGAGAGCCACCTTCAGCCTAGGTTGCTGAGTGAGAATGACATAGAGTGGATGCCCCCAGCCAATGTGCTACGGACCATGGCATAAGCAAGAAGTAAACCTTTTTGTCTAAGCCACTGAGATGTTGGAATTATTTGTTAACATAGAATGACCTGCCCTATCCTGACTGATACAATAACCATGAAAGGGGAGAAGGAATATGGCTTAGAGTCTAGGAGCAGGGGCTTAGACAATCAGAAATGCCTGGGTTTGAATCTCAGCTTTGTACATACTAGCTGTGAAACCTTGGACAAATAACTTTAATTCTCAAAGCCTCAGTTTCCTCATCCATAAAACAAGAATAATAGTTTATGTGTTTCATAGGGTTATTGTGAGGATCCAATCAGGTAATGCATGTGTGGTGCTAAGCACAGGGACTGGCGCATAAAAAGGTCTCAGCATATGTTCATTATTATAGTGGGATGACTATACTGCTGTTCCTGATTGTCTTCAGTTCTACCTGCCTTAGTTTGGGGAGCTGATAAACGAGCCTCAATTACTGTGAAGGGACCTTAATCAACAGCGCTTTATAGGAGTGTGATGAGCACTGGGATGCAAGGGGCTATGGGAGTGTGTCAGAGAGGCTCCACATATGCTGGGGCGAGTTGTGAAGGACAGGCAATGAGAGGTGGCGGGGGGCGGGGAAGAATTTCCAGACAATGGGCACAGCACGTGCAAGAGGTAAGGCCGAAAATAAGGGGTGCTCCAAAAATACCAAATACTTCAATATGACTAATGTCCAGGGATATGGCTGAGATATCAGCAGGGGCAACATTACATTAATCATCCAATTAACCATCTGCCCACATAATTCAATGAGCTCTTGCAGGGCAGAAGCTGGTTCTCATTTTCCCTTTTGTTCTTGGAGTCCAGCACAATATGTGACACGTAGTAGGCTCTCAATACACTATGCTGAATATCTGAGGATGTGTAACCAAGTTTCAGGCCACCCTCGCTTAGATGTAATGCCAATTTCTTCTTATTCTTTCATGAGTTTCCCAACTACGCTTCCACCCAGCCCACTTCTCAGACCCAAATAAATAAAAGCTAAAAATACAGCCCAGGTCATGAATCATAAATGAGATGGAAGAGCAGTGACTCACAGAAGTTAATCTGCTTCCCAGGAGAGTCTTGCTGGATGTCCTTTGCTCTGAAAGGTTAGGCAAAAAGCCAGAATCATAGCCGTGCAGACAAAGCTAATCTAATGACTAGGCCTGCCATTGGAAGCCCATCTGGTATTCCAAGGCTCCTAGGCAGAGATGCCAAGAGGCAGCAGCCCTGTGCACCCCATCATGGGGCAGCAGAGGGATGGGCCCAGACACAGATGCTAACAAGGGTGCTCTAGGTGTCTGCTAAGAAAATGGCACGGGGCCCTGTCGATTTTCTCAGAGGCCCAACATGTCCACCATCAAGTTGGTTATGGTTACTGCTGTAGCCAAGGCAATGCCCTTGCAGGATGGTTTAGTGAATGACCTAGCAATTATATTTGGTATTCTTGTCTAGTTAAGTTGAGAATATGATATAACCTAATAGTGACACTGTGTTTATGGTCTCTCCTGCCAACACATAATCCACTTACTATTGAACATTTTTGGGGTATTGTGACCTTCATTCTCAATTATAAGCTCCTCCAAAAAATTAAATAATTATATCCTACCCCCTAAAATCACACAAACCTGACTCAGCTTTGAGTACCCAGGACCTCGAGTTTCTATTTAATTAAATATTTATTGGAGGAACTCTGTGTATTCACAAATAAGAGCATCTGCAAATACTGCCATAAGGTAGACAAACAGCAGCTCCATCAAACTCTTTCTTCTATTCCATTTTCCTCTTGACTCAGCAGTGTCAAAGGCCAAAATTTTTGTCATCAGTTGCTATGTCTGGTCAAAGTTGATGTCCCTAGTGGTGGCATCAGTATGATGATGTCCCTAGTAGCAGCATCAATCTTCCCAGTGCTCTAGGACTTTGCATGTCCCATGTGTGGTCATGTCTGGAGACCATGTGGGCAAAGGACCTCACTGACGTCACTCTCTCTCTATGTCACAGCCTGAGGTCCTACATGAATGGTCAATGTTCGTTATACTGAAACCATGACTCACATTAGTCATTCTCCCACATGGTGATAAACTGCTGAATTATGCTGTACTAGTTTTCAGCTTTTATGACTTCTTTGAAAAAGCGGCAGTCAACAATACGGCTTTGCAGAAATGTTAATCAGCTCAAATGGTAATCATTTCTCATTATACTTCTTTTTACATGAAACACAAGAGTTGTCTGTACCTCGAGCAGTGAATTCTGACTCCTGATAACATGACTAAAAGCACACCAGGGCTTGAAGGGACCTTAGAGATGATCTATTCCAACTCCTCTACTTTTTGTGGATAAAAAATTAAATGGTTTATCTGATGTCACTCAGCATTTAAAGGGAAGGCAGAGAACAGTCTACTAAAGTCACAAAACAAAAGTCAGAGATGTACAAAGAGAATCAGAAGAGTATGACATAGCAGCAGCCAAAGGTACACAGAGCTCCATGGAGGAAGAAGTTGTTGACTGAATTCAGGGCAGTGGAGAAGGTCAATAGGCTAAGGAACTGGAAAATGTTCATAGGAGTTTGGCAACTGTTGGCTTTTGTGGAAGAATGTCAGTGGAGTAATCGAAGTAGAAGCCAGGTAGCAAGAGATTTAAAATTTGATATGGAGATGAGGCAGTGAACCGGTGAGCACAGTGCTTTTGTTTTTGTTTTGAGAAATTGGTATTTTAACAATAGGGGAAAGATAAGCTTAGGGGAGGGTGTTATTTTAAGGGTGGAACAGATTTGAGCATATTTGTTGATAGAAAGGTTGACAGTAACAGGAGAGAAGAGAAATGATGGTGAGATCACAGTCCCTGGGGAGGCAAGAGTGAAGACTACCCATGAAATCTGAAAGACCTGATTCTAATAAATTATTTTAATTATGATTCAGATTCTCTCAAGCGTTCAAATTAAGTAACTTTGAAAGTTGAAGAGACAGTTGCCCTTTTCACATGTCTGGATACCTTTTGGGGAATCTTCTTTTGGTGTTAATTTAAGGGGTACAAGTGCAGTTTGTTTCATGGATATACTGGGTAGTGGTGAAGTCTGGGCATTTAGTGTAACTATCACTCAGATAGTTCACATTGTATTCATTGAGTAATTTTTCATCCTTCACTTCCTTCATACCCTTCCACCTGTCTGAGTCTCCAATGACTATCAATTTCAACTCTATGCCCATGTGTACATATTATTTCATTCTCATTTATAAATGAGAACATGCAATATTTGACTCATATTCTTATAAATAATCAGGATTGAGCCTGATTTTATGTAAATGGCAATGCTATGAGGATGGACAGAAGCAGGATCCTGTGACTTCAGTAACTGTGGGATTGCTTCAGGATTACATCCCAGGGTCATCACGATCAGAGCTAGAATGAGGTGACCTGTTAGTCAGCATTTTTTTAAAAAACAAAAACCCTAGATTCATAAAAACTTTGTGATGGACAACACTATTTGTCCCAACCCCTTTATTTTCAAAGCATTTAAGTGACTTGAACAAGATCACGCAGCAGCACAAAGCTCTAAGCAAGCATAGAAATTTGCTAAGCTATTCAATCACAAACATCAGGTTCCCATTAAAATCAAACATAGATTTTTGAATCAAACTCAAATAATGCCCTTATAACTTAAATAACCAACACCTTCAGGATACAATGTAAATAGGATCCTAGATTCAAGTTACTTATTTTATAGCTTGCATTCTTTTAAAAAAAAATTCAGCGTTTTTAGCTAAGGAGAAAGAAAGGGCACAGGGAGATCTCTATTTTCCTTTAAAGTCTGCTAGCATGAGTGAATTATTATTAATTATTGGTTATTATTATCCAGTTATTTTTTACATTGCTTGAAGTTGTCATGATAATCAATTATTATCATTGGTTATTACATTAAGTAATGACTTTCTAGAAAGATACATAGATTGAGGTAAGTAATCAAAAATTCAGGAATGCTGAAGAGTCTAGGAGATGGGAGAGGTCAGTTGGTTAGAGCTAATGAGAAGTCTAGTTAAGGCTTGAGATTTTCATAGAAGTTAGGCAGCTTCTTTTCTTGCCCATACTGACTACACACCAAACCTTAAACCATTGCCCTGAATTCCCCTGACCAATGGCATTCATGAGTATACCAATGGAAACCAAGTGTAGGTGATACCACGCTGGCTCTAAGCCAGCCATTCTCATAATACCTAAAGACGGACTGCTGATAGCATCACTTCCTTTAACATTGTTCTGAAACCCCATATCCTCCAGAAAGTCTCACCAAAGAACTAAGATAGACAATTCAACCATTACCAAAAACAATCCTCTCAAGAATGTTTATGTATGTGGGTAAAAACACCCAACATCTACTCTCTTAGCAAATTTTTCGTCTGCAATCTAATGTTACTAACAATAGTCCTCATGCTGCACATTAGATCTCTAGACCTATTCATCCTACATAACTGCAAGTTTGGGACCCTTGACCTATACCTCACTATTTTCTCCCGCTCCCTGGCCTTGTAACCCCTGTTCTACTCTCTGCCTCTATATATTCTAACTTTACAAGATTTCACATGTAAGTGAAATCGTACAGTAGTTTTCTTTCTACATCTGGCTTATTTCACTTAGAATAATGTTCTCTAGGTTCATCCATGTTGTCACAAATGACAAGATTACCTTCTTTTTTAAGGCCGAATAATATTTCATTGTATATATACCACAATTTCTTTATCCATCCATCCATCAGTGGACACTTTGGTTGTTTCTGTATCTTGACTACTGTGAATAATGCTACAATGAACATGGGGGTGCAGATAGCACTACAAAATGCTGATTTCATTTCTTTTGGGTATATACCCAGCAATAGGATTGCTGGGTCATATGACAGTTCTATTTTGAATTTTTTGAAGAACCTCCATATTGTTTTCATAATGATTGTGCCAATTTACATTCCCACCAAGAGTGCACAAAAGTTCCCTCTTCTCCACACCTTCATTTATTGTCTCTTGTCTGTTTGATAATAGCCCTCTTAATAGGTGTGAGATGATATCCCATATAGTTTTGATTTGCATTTCCCTGATGATCAGTAATGTTGAGCACCTTTTTATATAGCTGTTGGCCATTTTTACGTCTTCTTTAGAAAAAGGCCTATTTATTTTTCAACAATCTAAGCCTACAAACTTTCAAATGGTAAAGGGATAGACTCTTGCAAAGCTCTGCCCAGCTCTGTGTGCAACACCATGTGGTGTCCACCTCTGTTGCATCCATCTTAAAGCATGAGAGCCTAGGCAGCCAGGGCAGAGACTCCGGGTGTCCCACCTACATCTTTTGCTCCTTTTCCTTTGACTCTTTCTTCCTTACTAACAGATCCCCAAAGTACCTAGCTTAAAAACTGCCATTTCTCAGCTTCCCTGGAAGCCAGGAGCCCAAGGAGATGTGAGAGGATGTTATTGGGTAGGATTTCAAGGAAAACTATTTAAAAGGGGGCTGACGCAGCCAGGAGGTATACCATTCGTATTTGACATTCCTTCTTCCTGCTGCTTGAAAAATGGGTATGATGCTGGGTGCTCCAGCAGCCTTATTGCAATCTTGAATGAGCCCAAAGATGGAAGCCATGTGTTAAGGATGGCCAAACAGAAAGCTGGAAGAATCCTGGGTTATTGATGACCGAAGCCCTGGCCAACCTACCTAAATGAACAAAAAGGGAAACGTCTATCTTGTTTAAACTCCAGTTATTTGAGTTTTGTAGTGATCTAATCTGAAGTGATAAGGGGGATCTTTTAAACTGTGCTTTCAGATGGCAGCTGAGGAGCCAGGGTTCCTCTGCAGCCCCCTTCCTACCAAAAAGGAGCTCTGTGAAAAGATTTCTTACTAGAATCAGTTCAGCAGCTCTTAAACAGACTTTCCTGTATGTCAGCAAAAGTAACGTTTTAATCCCCATTATCTGAAAGTAGAGTCTTTATACAATAACATCTTACTGAAAGTATTACACCTAACAACTTCAAATGTCCTAAGCATTGCTAAGAATACAAAAATAAGCACCCAAAAACATCTAAAAATACTACTAAGTCAACACTAACGTTTATGCTTATGTTCTTCTCTTAGGAGAGCAACCCAGTCTTTCATTCAGAGCCCATTTACCCTTGGTTTCGATAACAGTGGTAACAGGTTGTCCTCTCCAGAGCTCAAGAGACCAAATTGAAATGTTGGGTCCTCCCAGAGACAGACTCACTCTGGAAAGCAAAAAGTGATAGCTGACTGAACAAAAGAAATCTGAAAAAGTATAAAAATATAGACAGATGAATTCAAAAAGCTCAACCATTTGGGAACCCAGACTTCAGGGGCAACCAACCATTGCATTCCATGACTGTTAGAATGAAGGCTCCATTTCCATCAGAAAAAAAAAAAAGGAGATTGAATTCCAATCAGTATCCACTTCTGGGTGTACATCCAAGAAAGTTAAAACCACATGTCTGCACGCCGGGTGCGGTGGCTCATGCCTGTAATCCCAGCACTTTGGAAGGCTGAGGCGGGCGGATCACGAGATGAGGAGATCAAGACCATCCTGGCTAACACGGTGAAGCCCTGTCTCCACTAAAAATACAAAAAATTAGCCGGGCGTGGCGGCATGCGCCTGTAGTCCCAGCTACTGGGGAGGCTGAGGCAGGAGAATCACTTGAAAATGGGAGGCAGAGGTTGCAGTGAGTCAAGATGGCGCCACTGCACTCTAGCCTGGGAGACAGAGTGAAACTCCCTCTCAAATTAAAAAAAAAAAAAAAAAAAAGCATGTCTGCACAAAAGCTTACCCCTGAATGTTCATTATAGCACTATTCATAATAGCCCAAAAGTAGAAGCAACTCGAAGGTCCAGTAACTGGTGAATGGATAACAAAATGTGGTATCGCCATACAATGGACTATTATTCTGGAATAAAAAGAAGGGAAAAACTGACACATGCTACAACTTGATGAATCTCGAAAACACTGTGCTCAATGACAGGAACCAGACACAAAAGACCACATATTATATGATTCCATTTATAAGAAATAGCCAGAAAAGACAAATCCATAGAGACAGGAAGTAGATTAGTCTCTGCCGGGAGTTGGAGGGGAAGAAGAGGGAGTGACAGCTAATGGTTCCAGGGTTTCTTTTTGGAGTGTTAAAAATGTTTTAAAACTAGACAGTGGTGATGGTTGCACAATTTCGTGACTATATGAAAAACAATTGAATTGTACACTTAAAGAGTGAATTTTACAGTATGTGAATTATAGCTTAATAAAACTGTTATAAAAATAAACCATAGAGCTAGAAAAAAACCTGACATTTACCTCCCAAATTTTTTTCAAACAGAATCATCTGTCTATGGAGAGAAAGAAGCATATACTCTTCATTATAAAGAGGTTTCCATGTAAAATACTACATTTTTAGAAGACTGACATCTAAAGGGAGAAACTTCAATTATCTGAAAAAGTCAATGATTGCCTGGTGATGTCAACTAAATGAGCTTTACTGTGTCAAGATTCTTACTGGTGAGTGTTGACAATGTCTGTGGGCATCTTATTCAGAAGAAATAGCTCCCTTCTCCCTCTTATCACTTAAACAGTTGGGTGATGACTCACAGAGTTTCTGCTCTTTCACTTGCTTAGAGTTGCTCAGTGTGTGTAGGAAGCATTAACTCACTAGCAGGTGAGCCACCTCAAACCTTTTTGGAAGTCAGCAGGGTATAAATCATAAATAAATATATTCCCCATGACTGTGCACATTACGCTTCCTGGAGGCCTCCAGAATCAATACTCACTGCTTGCCAGGGCCCAGGGGCCTCCCACAGCAATGCCCACGTCCTTCCTCATCCTTCCTCTTCCTTCTCCCTCCTCTTTCTCCTCCCCCCTCCCTCTTCCCCCGCTCTTCCTCCTTCTTTTCTTAAGTGATAGCCTAGTTGTAAAATCGATTCTTATATTTTCTGAAGAGAAATTTGGAGATTTATCACACATCCCAGGCCAGAATCTCTTTCACTTCTTTCATGTTGAGATTTTCACTGGATGACTGTTCCCCACTCCCTGCTTATCATCTTTCTTGCTCTCTGGGCAATGCATTTGGAACATTCTCTCCCTAGAACATTCCTATCACTGGACTAGGCACAGTGATATGGTGTTTGCCTTTATTTCACAGAACTTTGCAACTTATTGCTGCTTGTCACAAAAGATTAAAAAAAAATTCAAGATTTAGTGTTGAATAAGAGTTTCTTTGTTTTTAAGTGAATAGTAGATATCTATTTCAGATGGATTAACATTTTTTTAAACTCACCTCTGCATTTGAAAGGGTTGAGAAGAGACACTTGACATAACTTAGACAGGTCCTGAGAGTCCAGCATTATGTAGATAGGCTGGTGAGCGCCTATGAGCTATATGGAATGCTTATGCTGGGGGGGTGGGGGGCAGTTAGTGGATGAAGCTTCAGTTAGAGCTACTCTGAAAATTTTTAGTCTTTTATTTCCAACTGTCAGTATTTCCAAGATACATATTTTTTCAAATCAAAAACTATTTCTAAGTATGTCTTCATTTGGCCAAAATGAGTATCTTTAACATCATTTCAGAAGCCAAAAGAAAATCAGCATGAAAACAGACCAGCCTCTGGCCAGGGTCCTCCAGCACCTCTGGGTCTTGTCTTTCAATAGAGGAATGGCTAGAAGTGTGACCCCTTCCCCAAGACACTCTCCTGCCACTGATGAATCAACAGGTACTGACATGCAAGGGTGCCCTGATCCACAAGAGAGAGAGAGAAAAAAAAAAACACACATTGCAGACGAGCATGCACAGTATAATTTTCATCTGTGTCAACAATTATATTTGTGTGTATATATAAATATGCAACACTTACGAAAAAAGTCTGAAAGAATACAAAACAAGCTGTTAATAGTGCAATTAGCCCTCAAAAAGTCATTGCTTGTTATTCTTTTTTCTTCTCCTGACTCCTCTATTTAAGAAATACAAGTGAGAGAACAATCTCATTCACCAGGATCCTGGAGGCCTTTGAGTCCCTAGAAGCATTGGGTAAATAAGATCTAAAATATATCCACTTTGTGGGTAAAGTATCTTGGTTTTTGACAGTGTATTTCTAATAGTTAACATCATCACACCTGAGAAAGATATGTATTTTTTTTTCCAAATGACAAACAAAAGCTCTTGAAAAAAATTACACCTGCTTTTGTAACACCTTTTATTGCAATTTGTTTAATGTTTACAGTATGCTATGGAGATGCAAAGGGCCCTCTAGAAGATTGAGGTTGTTATCAAGAAAAACAAAAATCAGGACATCTTCACTTAGTCTTCAGCTGATAAAAACGTTGACAACAGTGGGAGAAACTCAAAACTCACACGTTTTGGCTTTCTTTATAAAGGGAAAGGCCATAGATGAGTTTCTAAATTTAAACCTCTATCCCCAGAGATACCCTTGTAGTTGCTGATTCAGTTTCATCTCATGAATACACAGGGTCTTGGATATTATTCTGCATGGGTAGCCAAGATATCTGTTATATTCCTAGCTGTGTTTTTTATTTCTAGGTTGCCCTGGGACACTCTCTATATATCATTTTCCCTGAACAGAAACCACTGTGAGAGTAAGTAGTAAGCACAACAGCATTTGTTAAATGCTCTTTGCTCTTCAAGGGCAAGATGTTGTCAAGTTTAGTAGAAAGGCAATTGAATGTAAAATGGGCTCATTGATTAAAGCTATACGACATAGCATGTATATGTGATGATAGGAAACGCATCATGAGACATATCAACAAATCATGTTGCTGAATTGTTAACACAAAATTCAATACCATAAAACTCTGCTGACTGATTTCCAGTTGACAACTTGCTTCATGAAGCCAGCAGGCTACCAGTATGTCTATACTTTTGGCTGTGACTATTTGAATTGTGGGCCTACCAAGAATTCTGCTGTGTTTGTGCAATTGCAATTGCTGTATATGGCACCTGTATATTGCAATTGTAATTGCTATTGAAATCACATAATTGAAGTAGATATTCAACACACTGGGTTGGGCGCCGTGGCTCACGCCTGTAATCACAACACTTTGGGAGGCCGACACAGGAGAATCACTTGAGCCCTGGAGTTTGAGACCAGCCTAGGCAACATAGCAAGGCCCAGTCTCTACAAAAATTTTAAAAATTAGCCAAGCCTGGTGGTGTGTGCCTGGAGTTCCAGCTACTTGGGAGGCTTAGGTGGGAGGATGGCTTGAGCCCGAGAGGTTGAGGCTGCAGTGAGCCGTGACTGTACCACTGTATCCCAGCCTGGGCGACAGAGCAAGAACTTGTCTCAGAAAAGAAACACACACACACACACAGATAACATATGAGTGTGGATTTGGATAAGGTAGCCATTCTATAAAAATAAGTCAACAGCTTTGGCAAAACTTAGGAAAGCAAGTTGCTTTTAAAAATAGTATTAAATTAAAAGTAGATAAGACTATTTTAAAAGACATATTTAAAAAATGAAACTGCTTCTGTAGTTTCAGATTGCTTTGAAGATGTCTCTAACTGCTCATCTCACTTTAAAGAAACTGAAAGGAGGAATGTGGATTAGGCACTAAGGTCAGAATTTATGCAAGAAGGATGAAAAGGGATGTGAATCATTGTATCTATAAAATTCAGAGAAAGAGCCTTGACCCTACAACACAAACGCACATTTATGTACGTTTAATTTAAGGGTCAAAAGTATATATGTAACATTTTTATTTTCCTTCTACAACGACAAGTCTCAATAGTATCAGAGAAGACGTCTTCTACTATATAATATTAAGAAACACTCCATTCACCACCTAAAATCTCTTTGCCTTAACAGGATGGTTGTTAGATAAGTGTCTCCAACTGCTTGGCTTGACCAAAAAAGTGTACACCAGCCCAGATGTTCTCCCTAACTCTGCCTGCCTGCTGGTCACCTCCCTCTCATCTAGATAACTCTGCCATCTCGAACTCAACATGTTGGGAATGGAGCCTCACCTGTTCCCTCTCAACACGGCTTGTCCTGTAGTCCTGTGTCTTCCACTGGCATCTCTCCCATCCCATCCTAGGCCATGCATCTCCAAGTTTTAGGCAGGCTGGACTGAATTCTACCCTCTCCCGTTACCCTCTTCATCAAATTATTCTTCCACAATATCGCTATCTCTTATGTCATTATCTCTATCAAGACCCTGATACACACACTTCCCATCTTGACTATTGCTGTAATCTCCTCTTAATGGGCTTCTCCACCTCCAGGCACTTCGTTCACCAGTGCAAATCCTCATGCCTCTGCTCAGACACCTAAACTTCTTAGGCTGATACTTAAGACTTGTTATAATCTGACTCAAATCTCAGCATTATTATCCACCATTCTTTGCCAAGCAACCTTTACTCTGGCTCAACTAAAATTGGTGACCTCCCTTGTGGATAGCCTATAGTTCCTTATCTATGTTCCTCACTTAGAATACTTTCAAAAAATTATGTATATGTAAATTTTTTGATATTATAATTTTATAATTATAAATATGAATTATATAATATATAATATATATTACATATAATTATTATATAATTATATATTACATATAATTTTATAATGTATATAAATTATAAATTATACATATAATTTATATAATATATTAATATGCAGATTTATATTATGTATAATTTTAATATATAAAATATAAAATAGGTTAAATATGAAATAATATGTAACAT
The DNA here is from genome assembly GCF_008728515.1 of Papio anubis. Lineage (NCBI taxonomy): Eukaryota > Metazoa > Chordata > Mammalia > Primates > Cercopithecidae > Papio > Papio anubis. The sequence goes on from NW_022161768.1 coordinate 89,916, forward strand.
AATATGTTAACAATATTAATATTCTGATATTAATATTGAAATATTTATTAATAATAAATAATATAAATATAATGAATATAAAAATACAATGTATTTATTAACATATGATAAATATATATTAAACATAATTTATATATAATATATTAGATATATAATTATATAATATGTTTATTTTATATTATATAATTTTATGTATATTACTTTCTATTATATAATTGTACTTATTTTTTATATATTTATATTATATATTTACTTTATATTATATAATTATATTTGTTTATATTATTATATATAAAATTTATATATTAAATTTCATATGTATTTTAGATAATATATAAAATTATATGTATATATTCCCTATGGTTAAATTTCTAACCGATCACTAGGGACCATCTCAGAGGCCATCTCCCTAGGAAGCTTTCCTTGACTACTCAGCTAGAAGACATCTCTACCAGATAGAAGACATATCTACTTCATCACACTGATGTATCTGACTGTTTTCTATAGGCGTATATCATTTTCCACTTTGTATTATGATTATTGATCTCCTAGTTTCAAATGAAAGCTACAACAGCAGAGTTTCCCAATCTGTGTGTCACAGAATATTAGCTCCATAAGAAACTGATCAAATAAGTTTAAAAATGCTGCATACTAGAGCCCACACCTTAGAAACTGCAGTGGGGATGGAGGAAAATGGGAGTGTGTGAGGAATGTGCTAAGGGTGGAATTGACAGTTCATGATAAAAGGAGGCTGCGTGTGGCAAGACAGGGTGAGTGGTCTCGAATGGCTCCCAGACTTCTGACAACAGGGAGGCACTAGTCACTGAGTGGGCGGAGGTGACAGTAGAGGTGTGGGATATCCAATGGTGTGCTTGGGTTGTGATGGTTGGCGTTAATATCCTGGAGGAGGGTAGGAGTAGGAAGACAAAAGACCAAGCCCTGTGGTTCTTTCTCAGTTTTCATCTTCCTTGAACCCTCCATGGGTTTTGACATGGTTTTGACCAATCTCTCTCCTGGAAATTCTCTCCACCCTCTCCCTAGGTGACCTGTCTTCTCTCCATCCTGCTCCTCATACTGCCCATTCCCTTCCTCCCTTTCCATAGAACACCTAAATCCTAAATCCTGCTCTACCCTCTCCTTGTGGCAGCCTTGTACATTCCACAGGCCTTGATGACAACAACAACAAAAATAATTTCTCCCCAATCCTAACTATTCTATTTTTTGCTGGAGATTTCCACCTGGATGCTTTGGGTTCACCTTGAACACAGCAGGTGCACAATGGGATTCATCCCCAGCCCCATCCATCCTGCCCCCTCACTTTCCTGCCTGTGACCCATTTCTGAAGGGGTGAGAAGCTGGTAGCTTCTTCCTCCTTTAGGTGTCCCATCTTTCCCCTCTCTTCCTAGTGCCACTGCCTTTGTTACCACTCTGTTTTTCTTCTGGTTGCCTTTCTCCAGGCCCCTCCTCTTGCATCCTCTCTGAGCATTGCAGCCCATGTAAACTTCCTAAAGCATATCTCTGCGTTTCTCATTCCCCCCTTAAAAAAAATATCCAGTGGCTTTATGTTGAAAACCCAGCTTTTCAGGTACTATACAACCTTGTTGTATCAGTCCATCTTATTTTCCCTCTGATTTCCTACATATGCCTCTTGCACTCTTCAACCAAGTCAAACCGCTCACTGCTCCCCAAATACATCCTCCACTTTCCCACCTCCATGCCTTCACTTTGCCTAGGGTCTCTCTCCATCTCAGCCTATGGAAACGCTACCCATTTCTTAAAACTCAGGTAAGATACCTCTTCCTCCATGAAACTTTCTCTAATCATCTCAAGTGGAAAGTGTGCCCTTTCTTCTCTGAACTCCCATAATCCTTCATTGGTATCACGTTGGTTTCATTTATTGTAACCTAACATTTATTACAGTAATTTATGTGGACATCCTTGCTTTACTTTCCTACTACACTTCCTTATGCAAGAATTATGTCTCATTCACATAATGTAGTGGAAAGAGCACTGGCTCGGGAGTAAGGAGATGTGAAATTTAGTCTTTGCTCTGCTGCCGATGAGCCCTGTGACCTTGGAGAGCTTAACTCACCATGAAACAGAACTTTGTAGTCTAATGTATCAGATGAGTTCTGAGTCCAGGGTTAAAGGAACCAAGCTGAGAGGGACGTGGGAGGGACAGTGGCATTTCAAGGAGCCAGGGTTGGCATTAGGTTAAAAAAAATTAAGTTTGAATTATGCATTTCACCACTTCCCAATAAATGATTCATCTATATAATAAATTATTCTCTGATGATATTGAGAGTAAAAATCCAATTTCTGGGGTTATCCTTAAAGCACATGGGTTTTTCAAATCTCCTGCCTTCTGGAATGTCAACCCCTCTAACTAGAGGAAGTTTTCAACCCCAAGACAGGCTCTGCTCTTAAAATTTACTTGTAAATTAGTTGTTAAAAATCTTAATGCATTTCCCTGTGGAAATGAAGGTACTGGTAACAGTAGGATACCATGATTAAGATACAAAGCTATTTGCACAGCAAAAGAAACTATCAACAGAGTAAACAGACAACCTACAGAAAGGGGGAAAAGTTTTACAAACTATGCATCCAACGAAGGTCTAGTACTCACCATCTATAAGGAACTTAAATTTACAAGAAAAAAACAAACCCATTAAAAAGTGGGGACAAGACATACATGAACAGACACTTCTCAAAAGAAGACATCCATGTGGCCAACCATCATATGAAAAAGTCTCAACATCACTGATCATTAGAGCGATGCAAACCAAAACCACATGCCATCTCACACCAATCAGAATGGTTATTAAAATATCAAAAAATAACAGATGCTGGTGAGATTGTGGAGAAAAGGGAATGCTTATACACTGTTGGTGGGAGTGTAAATTAGTTCAACCATTGTGGAAGACAGTGTGGCGATTCCTCAAGATCTAAAGACAGAAATACCATTCAACCCAGCAATCTTATTACTGGGTATATACCCAAAGGAATATAAATCATTTTATTATAAAGACACATGCGTGTGTATGTTCACTGCAGCACTATTCACAATAGCAAAGACATGGAATCAACCTAAATGACCATCAGTGATAGACTGGATAAAGAAAATGTGGTACATATATACCGTGGAATACTATGCAGCCATAAAAAAGAATGAGATCATGCCCTTTGCAGGGACATGGATGGAACTGGAGGCCATTATCCTTAGCAAACTAATGCAGGAACAGAAAACCAAATACTGCATGTTCTCACTTACAAGTGGGAGCTACATGATGAGAACACATGGACATATAGAGGGGAACAACACACACTGGGGCCTATCAGAGGGTGGAGGATGAGAGGAGAGAGAAGATTAGGAAAAATAACTAATGGCTACCAGGTTTAATACCTGTGTGATGAGATAATCTGTACAACAAATCCCCATGATGCAAGTTTACCTATGTAACATGTACCCCTGAACTTAAAATAAAAGTTGAAAAAAAAAAAAAAAAAACACTGTGTAAAGCAAACTACAACAGTGGAGTTGACATGTTGGACTCCCATTTCAATACTGACGCTTGCTACTTACAAGCATCAAGGCCAGATAATGGACCTCTCTTGGTGTCAGTTTCCTCCCCATCCACCCACTCCACAGGGTCATTGTGAGGTAATTGATGCAAGCTTCCTGCAACATACACAGAGCTCAACAAATCATAGCTATTATGTTAATGAGAATGTGATGTTGTGTTCCTATATTTCCAAACAAATGCTAATAAAATCTCATATTTCCATCCCCCTCCACAGAAAAAGAAACTAAGCTAGCCTGTCAATGCCATTTAGCCCGAGCGCCCCTGGGTTAAGGTAGAATCTGTCCTAATGTGGACATTCTTGATATGCGAGTTGCTCATAGCAACATATGGCTCATGTGGTCCACGTTCATCCCATGACCTGAGATCCTGATATGGAAGCCACAGGAGTACTGTTTGGGTGGAAAGTGGCGTGAACTACAATTTTTAGAGAATCTGTAGATTTTAAAGAGGGGAAAGAAGAAAATGAGAACATTTAGAAGTGGCTTAGATTAGATTTACAGGAACCACTGAGCAGTTGTTTATTTTTCCATTTAATATTGCCTCCTAATCTACATCCCTGGTTCATACACTTCATCCCACTGGCTCAAGGTTTCTCAGCATCAGCACTTTTGACGCGTTGGGCCTCACAATTCTGTGTTCTGGGAGCTGCCCTGGGCCTTGCAGGCTGTTTAGCTGCATCCTGCCCTCCAGCCACTAAAGGCCAGTAGCACTCACCTCCCCTCCCAGTTATGACAATCAAAAACGTCTCCAGACATTACCAAATGTCCCTTGCGTGGCAAAATAATTCCCAGTTGAGAACCATTGCTCTGACTGGACTCAGCAGACGTTCCCAAATCTTCTCTGCTGCAGAATCACATAAGGAGTTTGCCAAAAATGCAGGTTTCTGGGCCCCAGCCTCAGACATTCTGGTCCAATAAGTCCAAGATGGGGACTGGGAATCTGCATTTTTAACAAGCATTTTTAACTGCTACAGGTGGTCCTCAGCAAACTTTGGGAAACGTTACAATAAAGAGTCAGTGAAGTAAATAAACATCTTTCCAAAATGCAGATGCTTTTCGCTGTGCTGCACCGGAGGAGCAGGGGACTAGCGGATAAACATTAGGCAGCTTTAGAGAAGGCAGGCAGGCCCTCCCTGGTGAGCAGCACAAGGCAAGACTTAGGGAAGAAAGCTCTGCCAGGGTGGCGCTGCTGGCCAGGAGAAAGTATGCCAAAGGAATGCGGGGAAATGCCAAAACCAAGTTTAGTCTATCCTGAGTTTTTGGCCCAGAGGCACCCCTAGGTTACTGAAAATCCATTCTCGTCCTTCCACTTGGGACCTACTATGAGACAGGCTCTGTGCTAAGCTTTTTACATACAGTTTGTCATTTTATCCGCTCCCTAACTATGAGAAGGCTTATCAAGTTTTAGTTACATTTCTCTGGGAAATTTCATATCTCAAAGAACTGATGTACAAATTAACTCTTCACCCACAATCTCTTCATGAAACAGGAACAGCCTGTACTAATCCTAGAGTTCTACTACCCTTAAAAACTCTTTGTAACATTGTTAAATGAGAAAAAGCTCCTGAGCTGAGAAGGCAGGATCCCTGTCTTGGGTCTCACGCAGCCCCCAGTACTCTTTGTCCCTTTGCATAAAAGAAAGACGTCCCAGTATGTTTACCCAGGAAGAAGACATTCTCAGCTTCCTTCCCACATATTCTGAGTGGACAATGAAAGACAAAGGGGCTAGAAATGTCTTCACATTCCATTGCCACTGGTGGGTGTGCAAACCTAGCCACCTTCAGATACAGATGCATGATGTAAGTGAGTGAAGCTGGGTAGGGAGGGTGGGGCAGCCTGTATGCATCATTTAGATCACCCTCCTGGTGATGGAACTGTCATATTGGGATCCAGGCTTGGTTCGGTCCCTCCATATGATAACACTGTATTGGCTTCAGAGTAATATGAACGTGGAAATGAGAGGAAGCCATATTGGGGAAATGACCGTAAGGTCATTAAGGTTGCAGCAAATGAATGAAATGGGAGCCAGTCCACGCATGTGGTAACAAGTCCTGGCCCAACATGAACCCACAGCCATCCACAGGGACCTCCTTAATCAAAAGGTTGAAACTGGCCAAGCCAGTGCTCTTTGGGCTCCTTGCCACTCTTCTATGCTCCCTCTTTTCTTCTCACTGCTATTTTAAGACAATTTTCCTATTAGAAAGAAGTTTTTGTAATTATCTTTCTAAAAAGCACACCCAGCATTTTAATCATGTAGAGGCATTTGGTGTAGCACATTTAGTTCAGAGAGTGGGGGAAGATGAAGCAAGATGGAGGTAGAAAATACAGTGCTGTACACAGAACTAGGAACTCTTGTCTGGGTTCCACCACTGATAGATGTGTGGCTGGGGGCAAGTCACTTCACATGTCTGAGCCTTAGTTTCCTCAGCTGCAAAATGAAGTGTGTGGACTCACTGATCTCTAAGACTCTTCCTTGCAGTTAAGGCTCTAGTGTAGAGGGGCATGGAAGGACTGGACCAATCAAGGGATATGTGAAGGTCTAGAGAGAACAGGGGAATGGGTCAAACCTGCCAGGTTTTCTCTAAGTTCTAGCAGAATCTACTTCCACATCTACTCCAAGAAAGACATAGGAAGGAAAATATAATACCCTCAAAGCCAAGGCATCAGTTTTAGCTGGAATTGTTTCCTTCCATCCATACTACCTCCTTCTCAACCACCAATAACTTAGAAAAGAAGGAAATTTACAGAGGCAGAAAGCCATTTCCCTTCACTGTGGGTACCTGAGTGACCCAGCTCTGGCTTCATTGTGTAAACCATGGGACTGTCTTTCCAGGAGTCTCCTGGAGTTACAAATCTCCCTCTTTCAAGGTTAGAGTTACCAGGCTATGTGTGTGGCAAGGCCTTTTTTACTTGGCTCTTTTGTCCAGAGAAAATAGAGAAGGCTTAATTTCTGTCGCTTCTGCAGTCCTCCTGTTGGACACCAAGTCCAGTCAGACCTAACTGGCCAGACACATGAGGAATGAATGCCATGTTCCCACAATCCCATCCACTATCACTCACCTCTTCCAACCCTGGCCTGCCCCCGAGCTAGCCCACGCTTCACCCCTCCCTGGAATCCTACTCTTGGATGCTGTTCTACCGCCCTCCATCTCTCTGAAACTTACTGCCTCCACCCATGCCAGTATAACACCCTCCTTTCTGCCTTACTGGTGAAGCCAGCTCAGTGTTAGCAAGAGGGTGCTAAAATAGAATTGAATGCATCCCTGAAGGACATTCTTTCTCTTCTCTGCTAACACAAAGCAGATAAACATTATTTCCTCAAGGTAACTCTTTCTAACCAAAAGAGATCCTAATAGTAAGGGGGTTCAAACAGGCAGGAAAAAATACCTGGAGCCTCAGGATTTTAAGCAGCATTTGTTCAAACTTCTTCTTCTTCTTCTTCTTTTCTTTTTTTTTTTTTTTTCTTTGAGACAGAGTCTCGCTTTCTTGACCAAGCTGGAGTGTAGTGGCACGATCTCAGCTCACTACAACCTCCACTTCCCAGGTTCAAGCAAACTTCCCACCTCAGCCTCCCAAGTAGCTGGGAGTGCAGGTGCATGTAAACATGCTCGGCTAATTTGTGTATTTCTAGTAGAGAGGAGGTTTCACCATGTTGGCCAGGCTGGTCTCGAACTCCTGACCTCAAGTGATCTGCATGCCTCGGCCTCCCTAAGTGCTGGGATTACAGGCGTGAGCCACCGTGCCTGGCGGAAACTTCTTTCTTCTTTTAAATATGAGAAAATGAGGCCCACAGAGGTGAAGTGACTCACCCAAAGTCACACAACTTAGTGTCAGAGCCCTTACTTTAATACAAGTCTTCAAATTCCTAGACCTGTCATCTCCTATGGAAAAGCTACTTGAGGTAGACATAACATTTGGTACTGTGGACTACATCTAGTCTAGACAATAGATGATTGATAATACTAGTTTACTGGCTCAGTGATAAGAAACCTTAGACAGGAGAAGATGGATGGTAAGAGTATACTGTGGGATTTACAAAGGAAGTAAAGAAAATCTTTCAACACAAATTTCTATTTGCACACAAAGATGATGAGCTTGATACCCAAGAAGGCCTATGTGAGCAAACACATTGCAATAAATGTTCTTGGGGACTGTTTTGGGTTGAATTTTGTCCACCAAAAAAGATACGTCCAAGTCTTAACCCTCAGAACCTGAGAGCGTGACCTTCTTTGGAAAGAGGGTCTTTGCAAATGTCATCAAGTGAAGATGAGATTAATCTAGATGAGAGTGAGTCCTAATCCAATGACTGATGTTCTTATAAAAAAGAGGGAAATTTGGCCATGGACACACAGAGAGAATGCATGTGAAGACAGAGGCAGAGACTGGAGTGATGCACCTACAAGCCAAGGAGCACCAAGAATTGCTGGCAATTACCAAAAGCTAGAAGAGACAAGAAAGAGCTCTAAGAATCCCCCCCTAGAGCTTTTAGAGACAGAGTGACTTGGCTGATATCTTGATTTCAGACGTCTAGCCTCAAGAACTGTGAGAGAATTGATTTCTATAGTAGTAAGCCACCCAGTTTGTGGTACTTGTTACAGAAGCCCTAGGAAACCAATACAATCTAGGAAACAGTTGGCTGGGCTGGGCTGAAGTGAAGAGACTGAAATCACTCACATGGATATGACAAGGCAAGTTCCGTGGGCTGGTGCTATGATGAGGCTATCCTGCACAGTGTGGCCTTTCATCTATGTTACTCCATTCCCATACTTCAGAGATTGCCCGTCCTGCTTGGAGTCAAGTGAGAGGTTGGGAAGAGGAGAAACGTTGGAGTGAGACACACCTGGATAGGAATCCTCAGTCTGCTACTTACTAGTTGTGAAGTATCCTGTGGATCACAAACACCTGGGCTCTCAGTGGCCTCACCTGGAGAACACAGCCTTCCTCAGGGGGTTGTGGTGAGGGCCACTGTGGTTACCTGCCACAGCTCGTCGGGGTTGGTTTCTTTGCCTCTGCTTTATTACGTCTTTGAGCCAAGTTCAGAGGTGGAAAGGAAACTGATATTTTAAACACCTCCCGTATGAGAAAGGAACCCTTCATTCATTAAACACTGGTGCTGCGAGGGCTTTCAAGCCAATTCCCTCATTTAAAGAGGAGAACACTGTCACGGTGTAGATTTTCCACATTCCCCACTACATTGGGCACCTGGGAGACCTTTAAATGAATGTCTGCTGATGGATGAATGGACTTGGAAAGGCCTCTAAAGAAAACAGACTTAGTCTTATGGGGAGAATGAAGTCACATTTGACACCATTTAATGGGCTTTGCCCACCTCACTACTTTGCCCAGACTGGGATCTCACTGTCCTATTCCTGGCTCAATATCTTTCAAAGAATGGTTAGGCCCCCTTCCCTGAGAGACCTTCGAGGGGTCCAAAGTCTGAGTTTAAATTAAAGTTACTCAAAACAGGTACTCAGGATTCATAAAGTGTTTTCAGCTGTAAAATTGATTCTGCATCATAAGACCAAACAAGCCATTTTTTAAAAAGAATATTTAACCCAAAGTCAACTCTAGCTTAGTGCAGATGGAAAATATAGTCCTTATTGTAAAGAGAAAAGATGCAAGAAAACAAAATAAAGAGTAGCTATAACAACTCCACTTTTTACCTAAAAGGAATAACTTCCATTCCCACCCAAGCTACTGCCTTTTTCACTTACCCCACTTTATCGCTCTCCATAGCACTTATTACCATCTGAAATAGTATATTTTTTCATTTATTCAATTGAACCTATCTCCACTCACTAAAATATATCACAATGAGTCAGACCTCTTTTGTTTACTGATGCTTAGAAGTGATTCGTTTTGTTCATAGATGCCCAGTGCCTAGAACAGTTACTGCTGCATAATTGATTCATAATGCAATTTGCATATTTGTATTATTTGTTGAATAAATGGATGAATGGATTAGTGAATAAGTTGGGGCAGGGAGAGGAACAGTCACATGATATGGATAAGAAGGTAGAATATTAAGTGGCCTTTTTCCTGTAAAATTTGCCCCTAAATCCACCAGCCCTGTGTCAACTAGCCATTAAGATCATCTTTCTCTTAGTTCTCTCCTCTGAATCCATTATTACCAAGCAAGGTTTGATTTAAATGTTTTAACGTGCTTTTCCCTACAGATGGGAATACAGAGTTCACAAGTTTGGTTCATTTGGTATGATATTTTTACTGTAAATTAATAGCTTGGCATTCATTTTCAAAATTGGTTCACATCTCAAAAGAATTCTGAGTAACAGAACAACAACCAGCATGGAAACTTGTGGTGAAGACAGGTGAGAATGGCACACAGGAGATTTGGGCTCTAGATCTCACTCTGCTTTAACTCACCTGTGTGGCCTTTGAAAAACCCCTTCTCTGGGGTTTGGTTTCACCATAAAGGAATTGACCTTGATAACTTCTGAGTCTCTTCCATCTTTCAAAGTTAGGATTCTATAAAACTTAATAAAGTAAGTTCTTTCACGTATTTTGACTTCATAAGAGATGTCATTAGCTTGTATTGGATGTCACAGATATTGGCAATCTTGTGAGGTTCATTTGGGTCATGGGGTCGGCACTTTTTCTGGGGTCAGTGATTATTGCCATAAGAAGACAGATGGTGGCCACATTAAAAATCTAAAACGCCAGAGGAGCCAATCCCTAGGGAAACTGGAGATCACATAGCAACTCTTTTCACATTTAAAATTGTACAGGTGTGTGGGTGTGGAGAGATTGCAGGAGGTACAAGAGGAAAGGAAAGCTGAGGCAGAGGCTAGAGGATGTGTAGGTGACAGTAAGGCAGGTGCAGAGAGCCCAGGTTTGGAGAGTCACTCGTTTTCCCATGAGGGCCTGGCACACACCTAATCTTGACAAATGAGAATATGCCCGTGAACTCTGAGTAGAAACATGAAAGTATTTCCATTATGTGCCATGTCACTGTGGGGGAGGGCAAGAGCTGCATGTCCCATACATTTATTTGCTTTAGAGGTTTTAGTTACCCATTTGCCAGGACTGCCCAAGCCTGCTCTCTCTGTAACCCTTCCAGTGTTTACTATTTGGCCTTCCTTGAGATCCTAATTGTCTGTTTGTAATACAGTTATTGGGCTAGCTCTGTATACCTTCAGATCAGACATCTCACCTGAGTGCTAGTCTTATATGACTGTCTACCTACATATTAGCATTATTTAGAGATCATGACATTAAATTTAATATGTCAAAAACAAACTTAAAACGAGTCCACTTCCTAATTTTCTCTGCTTCAGTCATTGGCATCACTGACGTCATTCCGAGACTTCAATTTGAAAGGCTTTTCTTCACCCTTTACAACTCTCCATCAATAATCTTCACGACCCCAATAAACAACAATGGTAACAAACCAATCTACCCACTGCTCAATAAATGTTCGCTATTCTATTATTTATATTAGGATCTGAAATAATCTGCTTAATCTCCCAGGGTTGTTGAGGTTTCTCTCATTCTTCTCTCACAGAATGGCTTACCATTCACCTCCTTTCTCTCCTCTCCACCTTAATCAGTGTTCTCATTCCCTCATACCTAAACTCTCAGAGTATCTTTCTTACTGCCCTCCAAGTCTCTAATTTTTCCCTGCTTCAATCCATGTCAAATAAATCAACCGACTGGTCTTTTAAAAATTACTTTCAGCAAGTCATGCCCTACAAACCTAGGAAGATTCGCATTTACCAGTCAGAGTGTTTATAATCTCCTCATTCGGCATTTAAGAGCTTCGGTCAACTTCGGTCTCTCAAGCTACTCGTGATCTCTATTTGTCTTTATTCAACTCATACTTGTTTGAGAACTACCCCAGCCCCTCCCTCAGTCCCCCACTATTCTCCAGCATTCCCCTTGCTAGCCTGTGTGGTGCTCCCCTGCAGCCACCACAGTGACTTTGCTCCTATTCTTGGCCTACCAGGAATTTCCTCCTTTCTGCCAACCCGGATTTGACATTTCTTCCAAGATTCATCTTCTCCTGAGGGTTCCCCATGTGAATGAATCCCAGATCACAAAATCGTTCCTTTTTTCTGAATTCCCTCAGCATTCTCATATTAGCTATCTATTGCTAAGTATTATTATCTTAGTATTTCGCATGTATTCATTGATCTCCCTCATTGAAATTTGAGCTCCGAAAGGGCACAGGCCAAATCTTCATTTGCCCAAATCTTGATCGAGCAAGGACAGATGCAAGGCCAGCAAGGACCTTGATTTTGCCCATAGCTCATGGACAAGGCCTAGTTGCTGCAGCGTAGGCAGTAAAGGCAATAAATGTGCACTGGAGAGCTAAGACTAGCTCCTAGCACAAGGTTAGAAACTCAGACATGTTTTGAGAAGTGTTTGCTAAATGCTGAAATAAATTTTTAAAGAATAATTCAAGCCCCTTAAACACCATGTGTTTCTATAGCACAGAAATCTTTACTGTATTCATCCAAAATACAATGGCCAGTATAACCTACCAACTCTCAATCACTGATCAGATTTGAAGTCCTTGACTCTTTTTGGCCAGAATACTAGGTCCAGTGGGGACAAAGTGGTGCCATCAGCTGCCTCTATCAGAACTTGCCTCTACACCTGCCAAGTACCCACAGGTTCATGTCCTACAAGTTAGCACCAGTTCATGTCCTTGAACCAAAGGCTGCCTGACTCCAGTACAAGTCAGATAGTTGTAGGGACATTTGTAAACCCAGCTCCCCTCCCCCTTGGTCCAGTCGAATCATGTCCTGTCCAAACACAGAACCCAGGTAGGTAACGTTAGACCCCTTGCAGAAAGCAGAGAAGATGCCCCCTTCCACAGAAGTTCTTAGAAAGAGTGCAGAGAGGAAAATGGACTTACCCTCACACAGTAGTTCATGCCCATCCCCAACAGGTGCTGTAGAAAGTGCCTGTCCTGCCTGCTCCTAAGGGGTGGCTCCCCAGGGCCAGGAAGCGGGCACGAATCAGGGGTTAGGGCGGTTGCCCTGTGGCCCACCAGGTCCGGCTGCGGTGGAGGTGCAGTCCCAGACCTACTGAGACTGGTTTCTGGGGAAGAGGGACTGCTGGAACCTGGGTCCCGGCTTTCCTGGAGCTTCAGCCGAGGCACCTCTTTGGTACCCAGGCAAAAGTTTTTCAGACTCAGCAAAGTGGCCGGGTTGGCCAGCTTCATGCTCGCCATGCGGGGGATCAAGGTGCACAGTGGGGTGGGGCTCTCCTGCGACGGCAAGGCGGCATCTTCAGCCGGCAGGTGAGGTGCCAGGGCGGGGTGGGGAGGCTGCGGTGAGCCCTTGTTCCCGACCGAGCCTCCGGAGCTACCTTCGTCCAAGGACGTGATCGACTCGTTCCGAAAGCGGCTGTACTTGGCCCTGTGCAGCATCCCGGGGTGCCCGAAGAGTCCTACATACAGCACGAGTCCTGCCAGGCTGTCCTGGCTGCGTTCTCGCATAGCCTTGGCAGTGCTGAAACAGGATACTGTTGCATAAATCGCCTCGTCGTCTGGTAGATAAACGGTGCAGACATCAAACGCCTCAACGCCCGATGCAACTCGCAGCAGCCACCTCTCCAACTCTGCTCTCGAGCTCGCCCACCTCGGCTCCCGGCCCCTTAAGGGTGACAGCCCAGCGGGGAAACGCCTCCCCTGCTCTGATTTCAGTCCCTCCCTGGCCCAGGCAGAGGCACCAGTGTTCTCGCCTTGGAATCCTTGTCGGCAGAGCCTAGACCCAGGCTCCCGGCGGCGGTGGTCGCTCACGGCCAACTCTTAGGCACAGAACCCGGGCGAGCGCCGGCCAGGGGGCCCCGACGCATCACTAGCCTTGCAGGAGCCTAGTAGAAATATTTAGCACCCCACTCCCACCCTTACCCCAGCGTTCTGTTCTGCACACAGGAACTTTCGAACCTGCTCCCTTCGGCTCCCACAGGGCGGGGCAAATGACTGGCCTATTAACCCTTTATTTGTTCCAGTGATTGTTCATTTAAAAAGAAAAAAATATTGTATCTATGAGCCAAAGGCCCTTCTGCCTGGGTTCGTTGATTCCGAAGGCTGCCCTCTCTTGGAAGATCTTGTCTTGCATCGTTCTGGGCCACCAGCCAGGAGTACTACTGACGGGCGCTGCTCCGCATTGTTTCACTGACTTGTGATGGGTCCGTGTTCCTCAGATCCCCTCCCAGCCTGCCTACCCTCGCTCAGAGCTTCCCTCCCTCCTGGGCTCCTCTCGGAGCTTTTTTCAGAAGCCCATTTGCAGCCGAAAGCTGAGATGTGCAGGATGATACGCAGCGTGTTGAAATTTTTATGAATGAACTTTGCCGAATGAATTTCTCTCTGTGTGTGCAAGCTAATAAATCTGTGAATGAAGCTGAGAATAGCTGTAATTGACTGACGGTCTCAGAGGTGCTTGGTTTTTATCCAATCAGGAGGCAGCTTGATGACTCATAGACCATAAATATACTAAACTAGTAGCCGAGAGAAATAAAGCTAGCGGGAGAGGAGGGACACATTTTATTTTGTGGTATCTGATGAATGAGTTAAAAGGAAAGGCAATCTTTACTACAGATCATTAGCTGGGGAGCAGCAGGTTAAAAGATCTATTTTCTTTCTTGTTGAGATGGCCGGGAGGGCAGAGCAGAGGAGCTAAAAATTAGACCCATTGTTCCAGGGATATTAGGCCATACGGTTCACAACTCCTGTGGGAAGCCATGATGCATTTTTCTTAGAAACATAGTTCTTTTTTTATTGATTGTTGGTTCCATCTTCCGTCTGGTGCAACTTCCTGTACCTATCAAATGTATCCTGAAGACATGATGACAACTGCAAAGGCTTAGCACACAGGAAGCCAAAACCAGAGCTGGGAAAAGAAAATGCAGGTTCTTCAGGAATGGAGAAGAGGAAACTGCTGAAACACCGGGGGTGTGGGGTGTCAGGGTAGGGTGGAAATCACACATAGGAAGAGATGAAGAACTCTCAGAAAAGATTGCACTACTCCGTGGTTCAAGGCTTTGTCATCTGAAATTGTTCGTTAATTAAAAAATTAAGACAAACTGGCAACCAAAGGAATCAAGGGTGCCACCTTCATTATCTTATTGACCCTAACGCTGCATTAGGCTCATGTATATTGATGACTTTGGGAGCCTGAGCTCCCTTGGGATCCAAACTCAGGCTCTGAATTAAATGGTTTGAGAGTGACCAGTGAAAGCAGCATCCTCCTCTCAAGCTCCCTGCTCCCCCAGGGAGATAACGCACCTATCTGCATCCCTTCTGCCAAGGCTGTTCAGACGTTTCTTTACCTGGAAAGGCTTTTCTGCGTCTTCATAAATCTTCCCTTCAACCCTAGCTGACCTCCTTTTCCCTCCCCTACATCTCCTCCTGGCAAAACTGAGGGAAGTAGCTAAATCAGTTGGACCCCACATCCCTAGGGCTGAGGAGACAGGCTCTGGACAAGATTATTTACCTCTTATTCCTCCTCATTCCTCATCTGCTTTCTTCCTCTCATTTTTCTTGCCTTCCCCTGGGTCCCTGCCTTGCTTCTGCTATGCTGTGATGACCTCATCACATGCTTCCTTTAGAAAGTTACTTTACCTCTCCGTGGTTGAATGTCCTCATAGGTCGGCAGCAGCCACCTAATGGGGTTGTTATGAGGGCTTATGAATAATCCTCATCCCTGTAAAGTCTTGGCCCAATGCTCCACACAGTGCCTATCTCACTAAGTACCTGTGGGCAGTATGAGAAAATGGCCATTGGAACCAGAGCTGCCTCCCCCTAAGATCATACTCTTACCCCTCACACTGCAGAGTTTATATCATTCTAAGCAACTAAAAAGAAAAATTAGTACAAAGTGGGAGAAGCCAAGAAAGCCAACATTGTCCAAAGAAAACAGTTTTTTAAATCAGCTGGGCCTGGAGAAGGCTGGAAAGGACAGGGGCCTGCCTGGCTGATAGGAATCCTCACAGAGGTCTCATGACTGCAGGATGGGGTGTCCAGGGGAGCCAGCTCATCTAGGTAGGCACGGTGCTGGCCAGACTCCAGGAGCTCAGACCAGTCTACATTCCTCAGAAAGCCTGAGTCCTGGGCGGGTTGGGGGTTGCGAAGTGGGACTAGGTAAGGTAAGAAAGCAGTCATGGCCATTGTGGGCTCTTTCTCTTCTGAAAGCCTGGAGACTTCGGCTCTCCTGGGTAGCTCTGCCACAGCGTTTTATGAGGATGAAAGAGACCAGATCCCCAACTGGGAAGTGGGCAATAGCCTCTAGGCTGAGCCTGCCCAGCTGGACCATTCTCTCAGTCCTAACAGCCCAAGAGAAGGCTCATTGATTGAATTGCTTTTCATTCTAGGTAGATGGCTGGGCAAGGCAGATGGTTTGCTTTTTTCAAGGCATTAGAACATCCTCTTCAATTAGTAATGATTAAAACAATATTAATAAGAGCTACTATCTGTGGAACACCTGACAGTTTACCTACATTCTGGTTCAATTATTATAACAAATTGTGGAGGCTGGGATTGTGTTCCTCACTGCCTTACAGATATGAAAATGAGGCTGAGAGAAAGGGCAGTGACTTGTTCAAGGCGCTCCAGCTGTTGAACAATGATCCTGGGATCCCTCTGGGCCTGACTGCAAAGCCTGTGCTGGCAGCCACTGTACTCTGCCGCCTCCCAGGGACCAGAGCGCTCAAGTCTAGTTTCCAGGCCTATGATGGCTACAGGGCATCCTACTGCTTCCTAAAGCTCTGAGAAATGACTAGGCAGGAAGAAGAGCTGGGGATTTGGGGAGGTTCTAGGGTTGTTTGGAAGCCTACCCCTGAGCTGGCCCTCACAGATCAATGAGATCAGGCTGGCAGAATATTTTCCTATCTATGGTTTTCCTGTATCTACCCCTCCAAAATCCCCAGGGAAAGTGTATTTAGCCCAAAGATCATTTATCAGAAGATAATACTAGACTAGATGTCTCAGGAAACTTTGATAACTGGGCCACTACCTACAAGCAGTATGCACTCACAGCAAAATGTAATTGGATGAACATTTATCTGGGAATTACAGAACCAGCTGTGGGATTTTGAGTAAGTTACTTAACCTCTCTGAGACTCAGGTTTTGTATATGTAAAATGTGCACAATAATAATCAATAATATCTGCTGAGCACTAACTCTAGAGCAGGTCCTGAACAAAGCGCTTCACATTTAAGCCCCCCAGCAAGTCTATATAGCAGGTGCTATCCGTCATTTACTGACTTGCCCAAGTCACATAACCAGGGAGTGGTATGTGTGGTGTAGAACGAAGCACTGACTCACTCCAAACTATGCCCTTAACCACCGTGATATGATCCAGTGTATATAAACCTGACTCCTACTGTATGCTCAATAAATGTTAGTTCTTGCTCCTTTCTCCTCCTTGGATAGCATACCTATAAAATTCACCCTAAATACCTCACAAGTAAAAACATGAATAATAGATAAGAAGAGCCATTATTGTCATTAAATCATCTGAGAACCATGAACGCCTCATCTTTGCCCTTGGAAAACAGAGTTCTGCTTAGAGCCCGGTGGTATGCCTCCTTTACTTTGAGACATCCCCCCTCCAAGGGCACCTGCTAGGAAACAACATGTCAGTTTCTTAAGAGACATCCTGTGCTGGCTGAGCTTCTTGAGTAGAACAGGCAGTTTCAAGGAAGACCTGGGTCAGGCTTTGCCACGCTAGAATTAGCCAGGTCCAGGAGGAGGAGAGAAGAGAACCTGGCAAAAATGCCAGCCCAGCTTTTGAAGATAATCCAATGTGGAATTTGGGGTAGAGGAAGGTTGTGCTAGAGGATATGGGGGAAGAGGAGAGAGAACAAGGCAGAGACATAATAACTCTGGGGGGCTGTAGGCCGATCGCTACTTTGGAACAAAGTGGAGCAGGTGGTATCTGAGTGCTGTAGCACAAGGACTCTTACTCCATCCCTCCACTACAATTTCTATCATACAGCAGACCTACTAGCGAAGGATTTTCACTGAGCAATACCCACAATGCGTCTAACAGCCCATCAGTTGGGAATGAAAACATTGCTGAAGCTCTATTTTGGAGAAAAAATTCCACAAGAAAATATTTATATAAAGTTCTTGGTAGAGACCAAAATATCATTTTCAGGATGGGGAAATAAGATGGTGAAGAAGAGTTGTATCTCCAAGGGTAAGGGCCTAGCCTCCCAAAAATCGAGGCAGGGTCATATCCCCCAAAGTTGTCATTGATTCTGGAAATAATCACCTTTTGCTTCCTGAACCCAGTGTTTTCTGTTTTTTCACAGTCTCCAGCCCTATAGATCGACAGTTTTCTGATAGTTGCTGTTGATCTTACACTCCTAGAACTCGAACCAGCTAAAAAAAAATGTACAGGAAAATGGGTATTTTCCTATCTGTTGAAAAGAAAATAATGTACCTGGAAAGGCTATGTAAAGAGTTAGACAGCATGCAGATGAAAAGCAGATGAACTACTTAGGGTCAGGTTCAGTTGAAAATAAAATAAAAATTAAAAATTACAATGGATTAAATAGAAAGTTTATTACTCTGGAGGTGGGAAATCCAGGGGCAGTGTCAGCTCTTGGCTAGCCCTAAAGTATAGTCCTTCTCCTCATAGCCCAAAATGGCTGATGGAGCTCCAGATATTTTATCTGCACTCCAGGCAGCAAAACAGATGAAAGGACAAAGAATAATATGCTCTGTCTCTTTAAAGAAACATTCTAGATACCCTACACAATGTTTTAATTTATATTACATTAGCCAGAACTTAATCACATGCTGTACCTAGCTATAAAAGAAGATAAAGTCTTCTTCATCTGAGAATGAAAAAGTCTTTTGTCTGGGTGCATGGTTGCTGCACAAAAATCACAGTTCTGTTACTGGGGGGAAGAAGATAAAAATAGATATTATCTGCCATGGTAATATTTTTAGAAAACCTTCTACTTTATTAAATTTAAACCTAGCATAGGATTAAAATGTTCTTGGCCAATGTGGTCCAATTTCCCCCTTTTTCATACATGCACACACACACACACACACACACACACACACACACACACGATGCTTATAAATGACCCAAGTGAAAACAGGCACTGTCAGAATAGAAGCTTACCTCTGCATAGCCAGGGGACTGATGGAGTCTCTAGGCCTTGCCTCTGAAAGGTGGTCAGGTGCTTCCAGGGGCCAGCAGCAAGAAGCAACAGAAAGTGCATCCAGGACATGTCAGATGGCAGGCCAAGTAGTTAATTGGGGCCAGGAATATTTTATAAGGAGTGAGTGGGTGTTAATGCAGTCCCAGTACAATCATCAGGTGTCTGATTTAGGAGCAGGATTTCCACTCTAACTGTGTCTGGCAAAAGAAAAAGGCAAAGATAGAGTCCTGATAGGTTGGAACTCTGACACTATGAATTGGCTAATCCAATCCTTTCCCAACTTTCTTTTCCTTTGCCCACTTCCACCAGGAGAAGGCTTCCTTGCAACTGCAGGGAATAGGGACATTTGATACAGTTCTGATCTATGAGATGCAAGTGAAAATATGATGGGAACTTCTGGGAAAACATCTGCTTCCTAATTAAAGGGGCACACAAAACTGGAGCCCACTCTCTTCACCCCATGTCTTCTTGTCTTGAATGTGGATATGATAACTGGAGTTGTGGTAGCCACACATACAACTGTGGTTCCTCCTGCGACCATGAGGGAAAGACCAACCAAATGATGAAGCCAATGCTTTGACATCACTGAATCCCTGAACCAAGACCAGCAATCACCTCTAGATTTGTTATGTGAGAAAAATGAACCTCAATAGTTCAAGCAACTCAAGGAGCTGTTAGCTGTTAGTTATTACTTACGGCCCAACACATTGCTACCTGACAAAAATACAATGGCAAGAACAGGATCATAAGAAGAACAGGGCCTCCAGGCATGAGACACAAGCACAGTTATGAGAGGAGACTATGGAGTCAGGTGGGAAAAGTCCAAAAGCAGTCAGATCAACCTGGGTTCAACTCTGGATGTTGACAGTATGGTAAACAGACTAAACACTCCCAAAGATGTCCACACCCTAATCCCAGGAACATGACAAAAGAAACTTTGCAGATGTGATTAAGATTACAGACCTTGAGATGGGGGAATTATCTGCGTGGGCCCAATCTAAACACACAAGTCTTTCAATGCAGAGAACATTTCCTCATTGTGGTAAGAGCTAGGAGATTTGAGACATAAAAAAACGGAGGAAAAATTTGAAGCATGAGAAGGACTCACCCTACTGTTACTGACTTTGGAGATAGAAGAAGGGATCATGAGCCACGGAAGGGGCCATGAAGACAGGGTCCTCAGCTGACAGCCAACAAAGAAACAGGGATCTCAGACATAGAGCTGTAAAGAATTTAATTCTGCTGAAAGTCTGAGTAAGCAAGAAACCAGATTCTTCTCTAAAGTCTCCAGAAAGAAATGTAGCCCTGCCAGTACTTTGATTTAAGCAGGTGATTGGAGAGACCTGTGTCAAACAACTACCCCAATCCTTACAGTAGCTAGATAATAAATGTGTGTTTTTTAAACTAAATCGGTGGTAATTTGTTATGGCAGCAATTGAAAACTAATACAGATTTGGCACCACAAGTGACGTACTACTATAACAAATATAAAATGTGAAGTGGTTTCAAAATTGGGCAATAGGCAGTGGCTGGAAAAATTTTGAGGAGCATGACCACAAAAGGCTAAATTAAGAATCAATATCATTGTAATAGCCAAACTGCCCAACACAATCTATAGATTCAATGCTATTCCTATCAAAGTACCACCATCATTTTTCCCAGAATTAGAAAAAACTATTCTAAAATTCATATGAAATCAAAAAGGAGCCCAAATAACCAAAGCAACCCTAAGCAAAAAGAACAAAGCTACCCAACTTCAAACTATACTATAAGACTACAGTAACCAAAACAGCATGGTACAGGTACAAAAACACACACATAGATCAATGGAACAGAATAGAGAACCCAGAAATAAAGCCACACGCCTACAGCCATCTGATTTTTAACAAAGTTGACAAAAACAAGCAATGGGGAAAGGACTCCCTGTTCAATAAACGATGCTGGGATAGCTGGTCAGCCATATTCAGAAGAAAGAAACTAGACCCCTACCTTTCACCATATACAAATTAACTCAAGATAAAAGATTTACATTTAACACTTCAAACTATAAGCATCCTAGGAAACACCATTCTGGACATCAACCTTGGGAAAGAATTTATAACTGAGACCTCAAAAACAATTGCAACAAAAAGAAAGATGGACAAGTGGAACATAATTAAAGAGCTTCCACAGCAAAAGAAACTATCAACAGAGTAAACAGACAACCTACAGAATGGGAGAAAATATTTGTAAACTATGCATCTGACAAAAGTCTAATATGCAGAATCTATAACTTAAGCAACTGAACAAGCAAAAAAATCCATACAACTCTATTAAAAAGTGAGTAAAGACATTAACAGACATTTCTCAAAAGAAGACATACAAGCAGCCAAAAAACATGAAAGGATGCTCAATATCACTAATCATCAGAGAAATGCAAATCAAAACCACAATGAGATACCACTCATACCAGTCAGAATGGCTATTATTAAAAAGTCAAAAAACAATAGATATTGGCAAGACTGCAGAGAAAAGGGAATGCTTACACGCTGTTGGTGGGAATGTAAATTAGTTCAACCACTGTGGAAAGCAGTTTGGAGATTTCTCAAAGAACTTTAAACAGAACTACCATTAGATCCAGCAATCTCATTACTGGGTAGGTATCCAAAAGAAAAGAAAACATTCCACCAAAAAGACACATGCACTCATATCTTCATTGCAGCACTTCATTCACCATAGCAAAGACATTACATCTAGGTGTCCATCAATGGTGGATTAGATAAAGAAAATGTCATACAAATATACCATGGAATATTATGCTGCCATCAAAAAAGACAAAATCGTGTCCTTTGCATTGACATGGATGAAGTTGGAGGTCATTTTTCTAAGTGAATTGATGCAGGAACTGAAAACCAAATACTGCATGTTCTCACTTATAAGTGGTAGCTAAATATTGGGTGCTCATGGACATAAATATGGCAAAAATAGATACTGGAGACTATTGGGGGAGACGCCAGGAGTGAGGCAAGGGTTGAAAAACTAACTATGGGTCCTAGAAGTAGCTTCTCCGTTCGTTCTCGAATCTCTGCGTGGTTCAGCCTGCCTGCCTCCACTCCTGCCTCCACCATGTCCATCAGGGTGACCCAGAAGTCCTACAAGGTGTCCACCTCTTGGCCCCAGGCCTCCTAACGGGATCATTAGTACCCCAAACCTTAGCATCATGCAATATACCCTTATAACAACCCTGCACATGTATCCCTTGAATATAAAAGTTAAAAAAAATTATTAACTAGGCTTGTTGAGCTTCTCCCAAGTGAGCAGCAGCAGCTTCCGAGATGTCCTGGGCACCAGCATGGGTCTGTGTGGAGGCTATGAGGGGCCAGCGTATGGGAGGCATCACAGCCATCACAGTCAACCAGAACCTGCTGAGCCCCCTTAACCTGGAATTGGACCCCAACATGCAAGCCACGGACACCCAGGAGAAAGAGCAGATCAAGACCCTCAACATGTTTGCCTCCTTCGTTGACAAGGTACGGTTCCTGGAGCAGCAGAACAAGATGCCAGAGACCAAGTGGAGCTTCCTGCAGCAGCAGAAGACGGTTTGGAGCAACTTGTTCTCGGACAACGTGTTGGAGAGCTACATCAACAACCTTCTGTGGCTGCTGGAGACCCTGGGCCAGGAGAAGCTGAAACTGGAGGCGGAGCTTGGCAACATGCAGGGGCTCTGGAGGACTTCAAGAAAAAGTACGAGGATGAGATCAAAAAGCTTACAGAGATGGAGGATGAATTTGTCCTGGTCAAGAAGGCTGTGGATGAAGCTTACATGAACAAGGGAGAGCTGGAGTTTCATCTGAAAGGGCTGACTGACGAGATCAGCTTCCTCAGGCAGCTGTATGAAGAGGAGATCCCAGAGCTACAGTCCCAGATCTTGGATACATCTGTGGTGCTGTCCACGGACAACAGCGGCTCCCTGGACATGGACAGCATCATCGCGGAGGTCAAGGCGCAGTACGAGGAGATCGCCAACTGCAGCCGGGCCGAGGCTGAGATTATGTACCAGATCAAGTATGAGGAGCTGCAGACACTGGCTGGGAAGCACTGGGATGACCGGCGTCGCACAAAGACGAAGATCTTTGAGATGAACCGAAACATCAGCCGGCTCCAGGCTGAGACTGAGGGCCTGCCTCAAGGGCCAGAGCAGAGGGCTTCCCTGGAGTCCGCCATCGCAGATACTGAGCAGCGCGGGGAGCTGGCGGTTAAGGACGCCAACGCCAAGCTGTCCGAGCTGGAGGCCGCCCAGCAGTGGGCCAAGCACGACAGGGCACATGGCGCGGCAGCTGCCTGAGTACCAGGAGCTGATGAACGGCAAGCTGGTCCTGGACATCGAGATCGCCACCTACAGGAAGCTACTGGAGCGCGAGGAGAGCCGGCTGGAGTTTGGGATGCAGAATACGAGTATGCATAGGAAGACCACCCGTGGCTATGCAGGTGCGCTGAGCTCCGCTACCAGTGCGTCACAAGCCTTGACCTCAGCTAAGGCCTGGGGCTCCAGCTTTGGCTCTGGCCGGGCCTCCAGCTCTTTCAGCTGCACCAGCTCCCTCAGGGCCGTGGTTGTGAAGACGATCAAGACCCGCGATGGGAAGCTGGGGTCCGAGTCCTCTAATGTCCTGCCCAAGTGAATGGCCACAGCAGCCCTGCCCAGCCTACCCCTCCTGCCGCTGCCTCAGAGCCTGGGAGGGAGGCCGTTATGCAGGGGAGCACAGGGAACAGGAGGCCCACCTGAGGTTCAGCCCTGGCCCTCAGCCCACCCGTGGGGAAGTTTACTGCCCGGGAGAACTGCCTTGCCCATGCCTCCAGTTCCAATTCCATTTTTCCCCCCAAAATAAAACCTCAGTTAGCTCTGCCAAAAAAAAAAAAAAAAAAAACCTATAGGGTACTATGCTCAGTACCTAGGTGATGGGATCATTAGCACCCCAAACCTTAGCATCATGCAATATACCCTTATAACAAGCCTGCACATGCACCCCAGAATATAAAAGTTAAAAAAAAATTGAGCTTGTTAAACAATGCTTCAGTATTACATTGAAAGGACATGCTGTCTACCTTTTTGCCTTATTCTTACATTTTTAGTGATTTTTAAAAACCTATCACTAAAGGAGACCAAAATGAAGGAATTTCAGGCACCAGTCAATAGACGTATATGGATAGATACATACAAGTAGAAATATTAGAATTCTAACATATAATTCTCCCCTAGAAACCACCTATATGAATGACTTTGTTGATTAAGTAAATAATGAACTTAGAGAGGAACTTTCCTGAAAGGCTAATTCCATCTGATGAGCTCAGTGATTTTTCAATCAAAAATAAAATTTGACCCACTAGGTGTAGTCTGGTGATCCAAGCATAGCCAAGACTTTCATTTGCTTTTTAGTTAGGTTTTCTCTTGGTAGAATCACACTGGCAACATGGTTAGACAGAAGCAATCTGGAATAAGAAAAAGCCGCTGGGAGCAGACAGACTTGAATTTGATTCTAAACATTCCATCAGCCGATGGTCTGTAAACTTTGGCTTCCTCACCTGCAAGTGCGTAACTCTAAGTATCAAAAACAATGGAGCACTGTTCCCAAACCACTGATTGTCTGTAAAAATGTTTTCTCCAGTTTATATAGAAATGATAATAATCGTAAAATACATGGGGGAAAAGGAGGACCTTATAGTGAAGTTATATTTAAATACTGCTTTTTAAAAAAAGTTTTGAGATTGTCCTTCCTATTTTCTGTGTGTGGTAAAATGTCTTTTCTGTTATGAAGTAACGGCAAACATGGATACTAGGTAGTATCTAGGATACTAGGTAGTATACCAGGTAGTATCTAGGATACCAGGTAGTATCTAGGACACAAGGTAGTATACCAGGTAGTATCTAGGATACTAGGTAGTATACTAGGTAGTATTTAAATGGCTCTATGTGGCAAAACATAAGTTAGCAACCCTATGTCTATCTCCAAATGATTTTGGATATGCTCTGGGAATCACTGTAAGGGAGTCTGTGGATTTCCTTTGTGAACTGAAAATACATGTACAAAGTGAGCTATTATTACTGTAGTCTCCCAAAGTGCCATTGCTTGTGTAGTGATGAAAATATCATCCAGCTGGTCCTAAAGATTCCTGAAGAACCCACACCAAAAAAAATGCTTTTTCCTGGGAATCTAACTGGGACAGGCCTCTCACAGAGAGACACGTCAGGGTCTGCCTCTGGGTTAAGCCCCAGACTTCTTTTTAAGAAGAGGAATTTTATCTTACAAGACTTTTGCTTTTAGTGGGAAAAGTGAATAGCATGGTAGGATTCTGTCTTTATAGAGACTAAGGAACCTCTCTGGCTTAAGAGTAAGTGATGAGAAGGAGGAATGTGGTTTGCTGCAGGAAAGCAGGGGTAAGAGAAGTGAGGATCTAGTGCAAATTTGGGAACCTGTGTGGGGCTGGTGGAGCTGGAAATGGCCAAAAGGGGCAACACAGTAGTGTTTGTATGTGGGCTGGGAGAGCCCAGGACTTCTATCATGATAAATAGTGCTGAAATAATCCCAGGGAGCCTGGTCAGCTTCTTGAGTTGATCACATGTTTTAAATTTCTTTTTTTCATTTTGCATAGAAGTACTTCATAAGTCAGTTATGAAAACTAAATTCTTCCATATCCTAATTTAGCCACAATCCTTATTCATATTTTAGAGACAAAAACCACCTCAGGCTGCTTTTTCCCCTATAAATAATTGCTTTTTCAAACAAAAATAACATAATATTGTGCATACGGTTTTCTACCTGCTTTTTTTTTAACTTAAAAAAATCTCCATATCACTGAATACACGATGTTACTTTAAAACGGCTATATAGTACCATTGTGCAAATGTGGCATAATTTAACAAATCGGAGAGGGGGGTTTTAGATTCCTACACACACATACAATAGGACAGTGATAGCCACTGTTGCTAAATCCTTCCATACAAAATGCTAATTGCAGACGCCAGATAGCGGGTATATAGGTGTCTGTTGTAACATTCTTCCAACTTTTTAGCATGATTGCAATTTTTCATAGAAAGATTTGGCTGAAGAAGTTTTTTTTGACATATCCTCTCACAGATCCCAATCTAATTATCTCAGAATCAGCTCCCAGAGGTAGCATTGCCCGGCTCGCGGCTGCCTGTTTTCCGTCTGAAAGGCGGGCCAGGGATGAGTTTCCCGGATGAGCTCCTGCTGCGTGGGCTCCCCGCGGGCAGGCGCAGCGCCCCCTCGGTGCGGCGGAGGGAGCTGCAGGCCGCCGGGTCCGCGGCCGCCGCGGGCTGTGCCCCTCTAGAGAAGCCCCGGCTGGCGGCGGGAAGAGCCTCTGGTCCGCGCTTTCGCACGGTCTCTCTGAAGAAGACCAGCGGAGCACCCGGCTGCCAGGCGCGCAGCATCAAAGCTGCGGGCGCCCCGAGAAGAAAAGGGCCAGTGTGCATTCCCTGAAACTCCAAAGCCCTTCTCCAGGCACAGCGACTCAGGGGGAGAGGAGAGGGGGCTGGAACTGCGCTTTCACAGTGTGGGCAGTCAGGCCCCGGGTGCTCCGTCGGGACAATAGGGCCTCAGTGCTGGATACTAGGCGGCCCGGGGGCCTGGTGGGAGCATAAAGGGAAGCTGTGTCTCCGCAGCACTCAAGTTCACCTTTGTCTTCGGAGTCCAAGTCAAAGAAGGCTAAAGAAGGAGCCTGCAGGCTCTCCTCCCTCGTCATGGGTCTGTTTGATAGGAAGGGCCAAGTTCTTTCCCCAAGATGCTGGGAATTCAGATGAAAATAGAAATGGGCTTGCCTGCTAGCTGGGACAGCGGTCAGTGTTTTGTCGAAAGTTGTGTCCTCTGGCCAGGACCTACGAGGAGGGGGACACCAGTACAAATTACTGGAGCCAGCGGTCCGGAAGGCGCCTGTGCACACGTGTTGTATAGCAATGTGAACTTGCCCTGGTTGGGGAGAAGTAGCGGGTGGGAGGTGGGCAAGTTTCTTCCCACCAACTATCTGCTGTCCAGACTCGGCTACTGCCTCTTCACCAGAGAGAGAGGCCGCCCTGTATTCTAGCAGATAGCAGCGGCCCACTGATCAGTGGTGGAAGGTGACAGGCTACGGTCCTTACACTTGGCCTTGGCCAAGTTTTCTCCTGGAGTTGACACAAGATCGGCTGGCCGGGGTCAGGTCTCTATTGCCACTTAAGGGAAAACAAAACCTGGCTCTTGGCTGAATTGCCTAAATAATTCCAACGGCTTGCACCAGACAGAGGAATAGCTGTGATGAAAAGCAATTCACAACAGCTGCCCCGCAACACACGCACATCCACACAACCCAGTTGTACATCAATTTCCTAATCCTACTCTTTGTTGTAGAGGATCAAGATAGTTAAAACAGTAACAACAAACAACTAAATCAAACACACAAACTTTTTTTTTCAACTTTTCTTTTAGGTTCAGGAGTACATGTGCAGGTTTGTTATATAGGGAAATTGCTTGTCACGGGGTTTGCTGTACTGATTATTTCATCACCTTGGTAAAAAGCATAGTACCCAATAGATAGTTTTTTAAAAAATTCTCTTCCCCTTCCCACCCTCCACCCTCACGCAGGCCCTGGTGTCTTTTGTTTCCTTCTTTATGGCCATGTGTACTCAATGTTTAGCTCCCACTTATAAGTGAGAACATGCAGTATTTGGTTTTCTGTTCCTGCGTTGGTTCTTTTAGAATTTATGGCCTTCAGCTTTGTCCGTGTTGCTGCAAAGGACATGATCTCGTTCTTTTTTATGGCTGTGTAGTATTTCATAGTGTATATATACCACATTTTCTCCATCCAGTCCACCATTGATGGGCATTTAGGTTGATTCCATGACTTTGCTATTGAACACACAAACTTTGAACTCTTGATCTGAGTTTTGTTCTGACTTTACCACTTACTATGACTTTGGACAACTAACTTAACCTCATTCAATTGCGTTAGTTTGTGAAACAGGCATATGAAATCTGCTTTATAGAGTTGCTGTGACAATCAAAAGAGAAAGCATACGTGAACATTCCTAGCATGGTAGTAAGCTTTCAAACAAAGGTATCTATTTATTTGTTTTTCAGATAAAGATATCTTTTATTTGTTTTAAAATTTTTGATTATTCCTAATATTGTTCCAAATGGATTTGAGGCTACTTACACAAATACAGAGAGTACGATGATGTAATAAATGAATACTTTCAAGTTTTGTTCTGTATACTTCTGAGTTCTTTTCATTATTTACAACAAGAATGTGTTATTCATCCATTAACTTATGAAATAAATGAATGTAAGAAGCAACTGATGGGAAAAAACAAGAAGGAACTTAAGATGAAAGCAGTGGTGATAGTATATAAAGTGTTTCACAGAAGGGCAAGTAAACTTTCTAAAAGTTTAGACTGTCAATTTAATTCTGAGCTCCCAAGCAAACATGTCAAACAAGGGAACATGATCAATTTCATAATTCATGCTGTTCACTGATGAAACCAAACCTGTTTCTCAGGGTCATAAGCTATTTCTTTGGAAATCTCTCTTGAAAGTTTTTGTGAAAATAAACACTGCAAGAGAAATTAATTTAAGCAGTTAATTGAGGAGAACCCCAGAGAGAAAGTCTTGGGTAAAATACCTGTGCTCAATGCCTTTAGGTGAAGGTGGAGGGTGGAGATTTAGGACGTAGTAGCTCTATTCGTCTGCTCAGACTACCATGACAAAGTGACACAGACTGGGTGACTTTAACCACAGAAATTCATTTTCTCACTGTTCTGGAGGCTGGAGTCCAATATCAAGGTGCCAGGGTTGGTTCCTGGTGAGACCTCTCTTCCTGGCTTGCAGATGCGCCTTCTGGCTGTGTCCTCATATGACCTTTCTTCTGAGCATGCTTAGAGAGAGAGAATTCTGGTGCCTCCCTCTCTTATAAGGACACTGGTCCTGTCATATTAGGGCCCCATCCTTATGACCTCATTTAATCTTAATTATCTCCTTGGGCCTATTTCCAAATGCAGTTACATTGGAGGTGGGACTTAAACATATGAACGGAGGCAGGGGACACAATTCAGTCCGTAACAGGAGCCAAAGTGGGTATAGGGGAGTGTCACTAGAACATAGGGAAGGAGAGAAGTCCACACCTGCCATGAGGACCTTATTTCCTCAGGACACAGCCTAATTCTACCTGGTAAAGAATGTGGAGAGCTAAGAGGCTCTTTGTCACAGGGTGAAACTTAGGCAGAGTCTGACAAGGGGCCAACATGTGGCATCACTGCATGTCAACGTGAGGACCCTTCTGACCAAATCCCTGGTTCGGAAGCAAATGACCTCTGTGACCTCGGGCCAGTCACTTAAATGCTCACGGCCTCAGTTTCCTTATCTGTAAAATGGGACTGATAATACCTACCTAGTTTACCTGAGAAGGTAGAAAACTGAGCTACAGTGAGGAGTAGCAGTAGTGAGAAGTAATTCCCAATCTCTCCTGGCCCACCCACCCCAATTGTACATAAATGTTGTATATAAATATCATGTACAACAAATAAAATGAAATGGTGGATGTCAAAAGTGCTGGGTAGACTAGAAGCTGCCATGTAAATTAGATGTAAAGAATATCTTCAACAGTGCCACCCATGACAGCAGTAGAAGCTACACGCTCAGCATCTTGTCAGTTCCACACCCTCCTTGTCTGTGGGTGTGAGAGGCGTTGCTTGGCCAAGGTCAGTGCTCATCACAGCTGTGGCAATGGGAGGCCCCCTGAGAGGACTGCCCTGTGATCTCTGGGTTGAAGAGAGACTTTCTTCCCCTCCATGCAATAACAAGCCCAACGACTTCTACCTCTGCTCATAGTCTCTTCCTCTCTACCCTCCAATCTCCCTCATAAACTGAGACGTTGGGAAGGCAAGAGCAGATGGAGGTGGAACCTCACATCTTCTTGAACCAGATCAGATCCGAAGCCAGGCACATCTCCTTCTGTCTATCATGGCTGTGAATGAATGATCAGATGTGTAGTGAGACTTTGAGGTCTGTCCAGCCACGGGGATAGAAGCTCCTCAAGGACCAGAGTTGCCGTCTCTGCTCTGGCCCGGGGTGTAGCATAGAGGCTCGGGCACAACAGGGCTCAGCATACATCTGAGGATGTGTGAGCAAGTGAGTGAATGTCACCTACGAAGTGCCCCAGGTCCTTGACGTCTTGGTTTTAGTGACTCTTCTCTGGAGAGCCAGGTGATAAAAGGAGAATGAGAAGGGAATTGCCATTTCTGCCTATGCCTTGGGAGAAGTTCTCTGAGCCTTGATTTTCTCTTCTGTGAAAAGGGGGTAACACAGTTCGCAGAGGGAGTTTGAGCATTCAGTGAGAGGATGCGTGTGAAACATCAACTACAGGGCCTGCTACATGGCCGTTCTCATGTCATCGCAAGGCTTGCCCTCTCCATGTGCCACCTTGGTGCCTTGTACATGTTTCTACAGTGGCATTTCTTCTATACAATTCTGAAAATCACCCTTTATTGAATGTCTATCACATGCCGGACACTGTTTTAAGTGCTGTGCATTCTTTCACTTGATCCTCACAACTCTATATTATGATGCCTATTTTACAGACAAGGAAGCTGATGCTCACGGCAAGTTGAATAACTCATTCAAGATGAGATTGCACCCCAAGAATGTTTTGCCTGCAGGTAAGAGTCTATGTATGCTCTTACCCTCTTTGTGAACGACTTCCCAACCATTCTGCCGTAATATATATAAAATATAAAATATTTAGTATAACATAAATATAAAAATAAATAAAGTAAATTTGTTTGTTTAGATCTCCTTCTCCAATCTTCAGTTGTAAGCATTTTAAGAGCCGACACCTCTTTTCTCCAGTACCCAGGAGACTATCTGGCACATCATAGGCATACAGTTAAGTAGCCACCATTTATTGGACACGCTATGTGCTAAACATGTCACAGACACTGTCTCACTTATGTATTAGAAATGGTTATGTCCATTTGTCAGATGAGAAAACTAAACCCAGAGAGGTTTTGTCACATGTACATGATCAGTGTTAAGTCTGTCCTAGATCTGCCTGACTGCAGAGTGCCTGTGCACTTAACTGTAAGATCCACTGCCCACCTTCCACCCAAATAAGCATTATTGATCCCTTTGGAATGTAACTCCACATGGGCTGAAGTGGAAAATACATATGTTTAAGAGAATAAAAGCTCTCTCATTTGTGTTTATACACATGCACACATACAGATGTATTTCCATACACATATCTATTGTTGGGATGTGCCTAGATGGGCTCTGGAAGGCTGCATCTCTAGCTGCCTTTGGGGAACGAAGTGGAGAAGCAGGAAAGGGACTTGCTTTTCACTGTACATCTTTTGGTATCTTTGGAATTATGAACCATGTGTAGATACTGTCTATTCAAGAACAATAAAAAATTTTCAAAAGACTGCTCTGTGTTTGTTGGAAAAGATACTGGATCCAAGAGACTCGGGTTCTGATCTTGCCTCTGCCACCGGATACATTTGAAGAATAATCAGATTTATTTTCAGTTTTTTTATCCATAAAATGGGTGTAAGAATCACTTCTCTTACCTCCCTCACAGGGCCACCTGAGATCATTTACACAAAAGCATTTTTCAAGGTGTGAACAGCCTTGCACATGGAATACATTATTGTACTATAGTTGGATCATTATGGTCAACTCCTTGCTCCACCCACTCTGGCAGCCTGAGGACCTTGTAAAGAGCCGCATGGCTTTGAGCAAGATAATGGGCGTTTCCAGGTTAGAAAAGAGGTTTGGAGGCTTTTCAGACATCTGCAGACAGAGGGCCGTGGAGCACCAGTGTTACATCTTTTGACAAAGTGTTTGTATTTCCTCTTCCATCACCATCACACACCTACAAAGAGCAGTCTCTCTCTTCTTGAGATTTAAGAACATTCTGGTCAGAAGATGGCCAGAGTGGGGGCAGCTCCTTTCCAACAATCGGAGATAAACATGGTGAGGATGGGAGACACGTGATGGTGGTTGGTGGTGCTGCCAATTGCTGATTTTTGCTTGGGAGAAGGAAGATTCTAGGTGCAGAGAAAGCGCAGCATCTGCAGTATCATGGGGTGGCAAAGTTTAGCAATATCTGCCTCAAGAGTTCTATGACCTCAACTCAGCAAGCACAGCTATTTTAGCCAGAAACAAAGCTTCTCTTAGAGAATGTGTTTTGCAAAAGTAGAACTGGGCCTTGGAAGGAGCCCGAGGGGAATTCTAGTTTCTGAGTCTCAGGATGGAGGGACAAGAGCACAGCCTGGGGATTGGTGGATCTGGAATCCCAGCCCTAATATGCCTCCACAAAGCTAAGTGGCCTTGGCCAGATTCTTTCACTTCCCTGGGCCTCAGTTTCCCCATCTGTAAATGAGGGGCTTGGACTGAATCATCTTTACGATTCCCTCCATATTAAAGATCCTCTAACCTGGGAACTCTGTGTTGGGGAAACACGCTGCCTGCCCTGTGTCTCTATTTGACAGACTTGGGGAGTGTGCTGTGTTTTCTTACCCCCGTCGTTGTATCCGGGGGCCATAGCCGGGAGAGTGGCTGTTCTGAGACATCAACACCCCAGCAGGGGAAAGTGCTCCTGACCTGCCTTTGCACCGGGAAACCTTGGTCCTTGATTCTCACACTGCTCTACTGGAGTTTGGGTAACAGAAAGACCGTGTGTGTGTGTGTGTGTGTGTGTGTGTGTGTATTTATATGTGTGAGTAGGAGGGGCCAGGTAATTGGAAATGTGTACTTATTTTCCTGAATTATACACTTTTCTCCTAGAAACAAGGGGGATTCAATAACAGTTTCAATGTATGAAGCTGAAACGCATTTGTAGCAGCATAGTTTCCTCTAACTGTGGGTTTTCCCTATCGTTTCAGCTCCAACGTGAGTTATGGTTAAGGGTTTCTAGGACTTAGGTTGGGAATATAATGAGCACTTTAATATGGCTACTCTGGAATAACGTTCTATGTTTCAAGCAATTTAGGAACTCTCACTGCACAGTCATGTGTGAGATGGGGCAGCCTGCGTGTCTGTCAACTCTGCCAGGGCACCTAACTCAACCCTGGCCCAGAATCAGCATCAACCAACACTGATTCGATTAAAATGTAATAGAGCGTCCACGGATTGTGGCTTAGTAAGTCTCCCTATGTCTTTGAACAGTAGCGGGACCTTAAGAAGGGAGCTGCTTCTTTGTAGCCAGGGGCTTTGTGTTTCATGCTCTCCAGAATTACAGGAGCTGCTCAGGCATTTCCAAGCCCCTGTCCAGTGATTCTCCTGAGGAACTTGGTTCCAGGGCAGCCATTCGCTGAGAGATGGCTGGAGTATCCTGCAAAGGCTTTCTTGTGTCTGCTTCAGGGATGCTACTCAGCAGGGCAGGCAGCTGGACTCCATGTCACTGTGTCTTAGAAAACTCAGTCCCTGCCACCTTTGCTTGATTCAGTTGTGTGATGGGGCCAGACCAGCGAATTCCTTTGGCCTCGTGTTCACACTTGAGTTGTGCTTTTCTTGGAGTGTTCACTGAGCAGCCCTTGCCAGAGGTGCCTCCTTGCCCTTTTGCTCCTCACACGCCTGCCCACATGATGGGAGGAAACAAGTGGGAGACATGGGAGGAGGTACTGGCACGTCATCAGAAGCTCCAGGTCAAACTCTCTTCATTCTCTTCCCCAGGCGGTTGAAAAAAACACTTTTTTAAAATAAGGCCTATTGTATCAGGAAGACCTGGATGTCTCTGGCTAAGCCAACTCTGGAACATTAGAGAATGTATAAACATGTGCCAGAAACAGAAGTCAAGAGCATTTGATAACTCACCATATGAACACAGGCCCACCTAATTGGGGCCCTGAACCTATACGAGAGTAATGCAGTCTACCAGGGTTGAGTTAGTGCAGGGCCTCTCAACCTCTGCACTGTCGACATTTCAGGCCAGATACTTCTTTCTTGTGGGGTGGGGTCGCTCTCTTGTGTACTGTAAGGTGCTTAGCAGTATCTCTGGTCTTGACCTGCTAGATGACAGTAGCCCCTTCTTCAGTTGTGACAATCAAAACTGTTTCCAGACATTGCCAAATGTCCCCTGGGGGCGAAATCGCCCCTGGTTGAGAATCTCCGAGTTACAGCAGTCCAGGCATTCCTTATGTGTCTCATCCTCCTGGACCTTCAGAGTTCATGCAACATAGATTTTGTTGCACATTACATGAAAAACTAGTTCCCCAGGATGTTCATAGTTCCTGCACAGAAAAAGTGCTCTGTGACTAAATTTGGAGAACTCTGTGTGTCATGGTCCAACATGTTGAGGAAATGCAGCCTGATATATAATAAATCTTTCCTTCATGGAGAGTCAAAATACATTAGGATATTGGAGGCTGTAGAATGTCTGACAGTAAGGAAACCTGTTCAACACTGCCTAACCCAGATTTAGCTTTTTCTTGGCCAAAAATGACTTCAGAGATTCCTCTCTTAAAAGCCAGGCACCCCAAACCATTTGAGCCAAGCTCTCTCAATCCCAAGTCCAAAATTTCCAAGGATAAAACCCATTGGCACAGCATAGATCAACTGTTTCAGGTTTTCCAGACTAATCAATGGTTTCAGGGTCATTTAATTGCCTGCTCCTGTTGCAATTAAGAGATTATATCGCTGGTGGGTGTGTGAGGCATAAGTGTTGTTCCCCGAAGAATGGATGTACCAACCAGACAAAACAGCAGATGCCTAGTTGACAGTACTTTAGTACTGATTTCCTTTCAAAGTTCTTTTTTCTTTCTTTATGCTTTTTTTCTAAATGCCTGAGCAGCTTCATCATCTTGATTCGTGTTCGAATTTCTTGGAAGCTGGTGGCAACTAACCTAAATTGCTGCAAAAGTTACAAGGACATGGAAACATTTTTTAAATTCTGGAATTAAAAGAGACAGTTTGTTTTGTCAATATTTCCACAGACTAGGCCACTGCAGGGGCCACTGCAGCTGGCCAGGGTGAAGTTGGCTGTGGATACAGGTCCAGAGTTTTCACTACGTTGTATTCCAGGTAGTTGCCCCTTTGCTACCGTTTATAGGTTTGCTACCATGAACTGGCAGGTGAAAAATAGTGTTTGAAGAGGTGAAGCAGCCCTGAGCAGACCAGGAGCACCATGATCAGCTTACTCAATTTCTATTCCGAGCAAGGAATGTCATTACTTTAAATACTGTGTTCTGGTTGCTAAGGAAACCAAATAAGTGGGTTGCTAACACAATCTTAGAACTTTCTATGAAGATTAAAGCACTTTGCTCTAGCTAAAGAGCAGATGGGAGAGTCATAGATGGAACCCATATTTCTCACTACGTGGGGGAGGGTTAGGCCAGGGAAAAGATGAAGAGTTTTTCATTCGTGGGAAGAAGATAAAATTTGTAGCTCTTGGCTATTTAACAAATAGTCATTATTTGCTAAATCGATCAAGATAGGGGTTTAAATCTGGTTTCCAGTTCCATTTCCACTACTAATTTTTTTGTTGTCAATGTATTGAAGTCAGTGCAAAGTCTGGGAAGTCAGTTATGGGATAGAAAATAGTTGCGTTTTAGTTGGCCCATTCCTTTTGGTTATTCTTATAAAATATTTTAACTGCATAAAAAGCTCTACACAATTAAAGAAAAGTCATGTTGATTAAAGCACAGCATGGGCTAAAAAAATGCAAAGTGGTCAGTCTTGCTTTGTTACTTTCATAGCCTCTCTACTTTATGCATACCTGCATACCACGCACCTGCGCCACTCTGCTTTCTCCGGCCTCCAGTTCAAATTTTAGCAGGGGTTGGAGCGGTAAGAACTAAGGTGATCGGCTTAATTGCCATGACCCATTCTGGGGACAGGACCCTTCCAGGCCACCTTGAGGGTGCTGGCAGTCTTTGGCTATGGTAGCCTTAGGAAAGTGCCCAGCTCACATCCAACTCATGACCATCCTTGACCAAAAAATGGCCTCCATTTCTCTAAAGAGCCAAGTTATGATTCACCCAGTACATCCCCCGATAGAAGAGGAAATCAAGAACCAGAGATTCCAGGGGCTTGCCCAATATTAGAGAATAGAGAAACAAGAATTCAGGCCTTCCCAAACCCCAGTACTGTCAAAGCATCCAGGCTTGCTTCTGGTGGTGCTCCTCCTATGCATCTGCATGTCTTCTACCCCTGGGCAGAGCTTGGTATGTTTTTTAAAGTGTAAAACCACAATAAATGTATCATCTCTAGAGATAAAAGAACTGGGGGTGGGAATCACATGAGTGTAAAATGTTGGACATCATCTCAATTTTAGAGATTGGCAAACCATTTCTGTAAAGGGCCAGAGAATAAGTTATCTCAGGCTTTGCAGGCCGTATAAATCTCTCACCTCTGCATTGTAGCACTGAAGCAACCATGGACAATATGTAAATAATGTGTGGCTGTGTTCTAACAAAACTTTATTGACAAAAAGAGGCTGCTGGGCAGAGTTGGCCCACAGGCTATAAGGCAATAGTTTGCTTATCACCTTATCTAGAAGATTACATCATTTAATTGGTACACTTTATTAGGAAAAGAGAAAATTAAGAAAATAGTTTTATCTTTCTTGGTCATCATGGTGTTTTGAGTATTTGTAAAATAGGAACACAGTAATTTCTTACCTTTCTAATTACAGATGTTACAGGATTTGTTAGAAGTTCGCCATTTTCCTTACAATGTTGGCTTTAAGAAGGGGGAAGCAAGGAAAAGGAACAATGAGAGGGATGATGACTTCTAATATTTCTGTGATTGAGAAGCCAATATTTTAGAAGTTTTCTTTTTATCCAGAGCTAACAAACATTAACTGCTTTAATTTCAATTCATTACTCCATTCTCAAGCTGAGGGTTTACAAGGGAATGAAATTCTCTAACTCAGTTAAACAGAGAGAAGGCTGAGAAGTGAAGGGTGAAAACAATTACCTGGAGAAATCTGCACAAGGAAGTAGGAACCGCCTTACTCACATCACTCATCTCCTGGTAGATGAGGATGCAACTGACACTGCCTCCAGAGGCCTACCACGGGAATGCTGTGGCTATTATCTGCTCCCTCTGGGTAATTCAAAGCCATGGCTAGATGAAGCACTCATTCCTTCCACAGAAACCTATTACACCAGCCTCTAAAACCATAGCTCACCAGATCACAATTCCATTCTTTGGTTGGTTCCTCAGCAATTACATGAAGAACATCATGCTCAGCCAGAAGCTCCAAATTTCACGCAGCTCATTATCTTATTTGCTCCGATCCTCTGCTTCCAACTGAAACCTTAGATACAGGTACAGCCAGTTTATAGTCGCACAATTATCCAACCCATTTCTGCAAGAGTAAGGGTCACCTTGCTTGCCACATGGTTGCCAAATAATTACTCAAAGTGTCAAAATGGAAGGAGTGGGAAGGGAGAAATACAGAGATTGACACTGGGTCCAGAACTGAAACACCTCCCATTTCCCAAACCATATTTGGCTCTGCAACCACAAGGCTGCCACTGATGCCTAACACATAAGTCAAGTGTAATATTTCATGACAATAACATCAGAAGAACCCAAATTAAGCCAAAAGTACTGACTGAATTGCTAATCTAGAAATTTCACGTGACCTATTCACCATGTCTAAATGTTCTTTCTAAAATGAAATGACACGCATAGGCACGGTTCCCAGTTCTGAGCTTAGACTCAACTAAGCACCTTTAATGGCAAGGCCCATAGTTCACGTTACTTCTCCTTCGCCTTTTCCTGCTTTAAAAAAAGCATTAATATTACATGTAGCTTTTGACTGTTTTCAGGTGTGACGCACACCCTCTTCTGGTCAGTTAGGAGAAAAACTGATCACTATCGGGAAAAAATTAGGGAGTGGTACACGTACTGGTTAAAAAGGAAGTATCTGATAACAACTGATGAGGCATCCTCCTTTTCTTTGTGATCACCAAAAAATTCATTTATGAAAATTAGTATCATTACTATTTTCTGGCAGATTAATGTACTTTTTCAGATTCCCTACATGTCACTGTGACACAGTGACAAGGTCTGGGGCTACTTAGGGAAAGAGCGATGAGGTAAGGCCCAATAACTTCAGTCCCCAAGGCCATCTTCAGTCCTCCTGCTCCACATTCCTGAAGACACCTGAAGGTGAAGGAAGCATGCTTGCTTTGCACACCCTAGGCACTTTGCGCCAAGACATAACAAAGTACAGTGACTGGGGCATGGGCTTTCGCATGGGCTGGGTTAACATCTCCATGACTCTTCCATCATCTGAAAACTGAGAAACAGTAACCAGAATCTACTTCACAGGATTGTTGTAAGGATTAGATGAGTTAATACTGGGAAAAGACAGTGCCCAGCACAGGGGAACTAATATAAAAAGGTGAAGGAATCTACAGAAGCCTTCTCCTAACACCAGGATGGTTTCTGGCTAAATGCCTGGGCCCGTGCCACAGATCACACCGACCACCCCAGATGGAGATTTTTATTCTTAACTCCTTCGTGCCGATTTTAAAGCCTTTTCTGGCAACCCCATGTGACCACCAATCAATACTTGAGCTGGACTCTTTTTTCTGTCTTCCACATGTGGGGAAAGTCATGAACTCTTCAAGTATCTCTTCTGAAAGGACAGATTTCATTTCAATAATCATTTTATTAGTACAGAAGAATCCCCACTAGTATTTACATAGTGCAAAAAAGCTGTTATTACCCCCCAAATGTGATGTAACAATTATCCTTCATAGAGCAAAAGATGAAAATCCCTTCATGTTATAACTCACACTAATTTTGCTAGTTTTTTATTAGAGCATTACAATTAAGACATTAAATTATAAACTTATGTGGTATATTTAGAAATTAAATTATAAAATAATACAAATACTTTCAAGGTGTGATGTGCCAACAAAGTTTAAATTTTTCTCATTAGGATTCAGATTTCAGATTAGGCAAACAGTTTGGTTGATTCTGTGATGTATGTAAAGGTTGGAAGGGATGAGGGAGGAGGAAGATGTC
The DNA here is from genome assembly GCF_008728515.1 of Papio anubis. Lineage (NCBI taxonomy): Eukaryota > Metazoa > Chordata > Mammalia > Primates > Cercopithecidae > Papio > Papio anubis. The sequence goes on from NW_022161768.1 coordinate 128,653, forward strand.
TGTAAATAAATTATTTCACAGAATTTTTTTAAATCAAAAAAAGATAAACATTTTTAAATGGGTTAATGTTCTAACCTGTTGGCCCAACATACAGAAAATACATGACAAGGGTGTTTTTTTAAGCAAACAGCAGCTTTACAAACAGTAATACTTCTTTATACATATATTAAAGTAACAATGTGTTAAGATTGAACAGTTGTATGTTAAAGAGTTGAAAATGAATGTAGCATTCACTACTCATTTGCACATTTCAATTCCCACCCCTCCCTCCTCCCCCAGCTTATTTAGAAATCAGACAAGTACATATTTGGATATTAATTTCTCAGTATTTAAACTATGTAATTCCTTTTGACTAATTCTTTTCGAAATACTGGAATCATATAAAATACCATCTCTGCAAAAACAACCTCCAGTCAAAGCCAGTAAAAACTTCTCAATGTATAACACACATTACTTTTCCATGTTTAGTCAAAAGAAATATATTACATCATTTACAAACATATTTAAACCAAAAATTAAGCTAATATGAACATTTGTCTTTTGAGAAGTAATCTTCACAGCAAACAAACCTACTGAAGCAGAAATCTAACTTTGGAAGTGTAATTCATATTTTAGTTAATATACTTATATACGGAAATAGAAATCTATTATTAATTATTGCCAGTAAAACCACCTCTACACATTAAGAAAAAGAATCACTATGTTTTTTTATTTCTTGTGATGATGAACCTTTACTCTTTCCACTGGATCTCTTTATAGGTCTTCAAAGAGCCAAGCACGCCCACTTCAAAAAATACATAAAAACTTTCCTGATTTTCACAACTCCTCCAAAGTCTGTAATTCAATATTCCAAAATTTAAAGGAAACAAGTTACAAAGACGTGATTAATATTTATTTAAGCATGCTCTCAAAATGGTAACATTGCCTTTACTAATTCTTGGGTTGTCCTCTCGAGGTGACCTGTCTCATAAAAAGGCGATGGTGCCTTGGATTTGCTGGCAGAAGAGGTACTGCATATGCGAGAGCATTTACCGAACATAGAAATAAACACTTCTGAAGTCCATAGCAAAATTAAAAGTTACCAGTGTTCTGAAGATTTCCTCAACTTCTCTTTTGATACAAATGTCAAAAATCTAAAACGACAATTCATGTTCAGAAGAGATATAAAATATAAGAAACCTGTGAAAAGCCATCATCTCAAGGTCAAGAGTTATCTGAATCACTGACATCGAGCAAAGGAAATTTACACCATAAAAAGTATGAAAGTTTTGAAATTCACTTTTAAGACTGTCAGTAGTTCAAAACCTCTATCATTTCTTTAAATCAATGAACACTTCCAAATGTGTAGAGACAGTAAGATCTGCCACATATAAATCCATGAGTACTATTTCAGAGGCTTCATTCCTTACCTGCTGTGTTCCTTTAAGTATTGGATATTTAGTGCCTAGGAAGTCTATACTGGAGAACAGTTTAGACAGGACAGTATAATAATGTCCCCTTTTAGCACAATAATAAAGTTGATTGACTAACATTTTCTACACAGCAATGCTCCTAAACTTTCACAATTCACAAATACTAAATCACCAACCAAGAATCCAATCTCTCCAGTAATTAAATGCCAGCATTATAAAACATCAAAACTAGCACAGTAGTCCCAATGAGTTCAGTAAAGAATCTGCCCAATTCTTCTCTCCTGCCTCTGTGAGGCAAAGCCCTGCCCCAGATAATCAGGGCAGGGAAAATACCCCTTCCTTCTCAGTTGTGTGCCTGCTTATGGAAGCTTGTAAGTGGGAAACTGGCATACACACACACACACACGTGTGCATGTTGGGGGGGGGGGGGGGGGCAGTTGGGGGTGGTGGGGAGTTGGATGGAAGACACAAAAAATACAGTTTGTCATTCTTCCACCATTACATAAACTTGTAAAGTCACTAAAGTCCAGGTGGTGACTGACTAGCAAATAAAACATTTAGCTCATTTATTGTCTCCTAAGCAGGTATACAAACTCCTAGAGAAGGGCAGAGATAAATAATAGTGAATAGAGAATTAATACCTACATATCTGTATACTCTAAATCATCTAATAGTTTCAGCACAATTAGAACAACTTTCTCTTATCTTCTAAAACTTCCTCATCTAAGCCTTGATTATCAGGATACATGTCACAAGTTGTGCAAAGTTCCTTTCCCTGACCTCCTGACAGTAACTACGGTCATTGCTATGTGGAAGGTGCTCAAGGCTAGGTGCAAAATAGGTATCTTTTAAAAGGTGAAACGGTTTTGCACTCAGGACAAGTTTGGATACTCAATCAAATCCATATCTCAAATCAAGAGTCCTGAACCAGAAGCATGCAAGAGAACACACCAGTAGAAGACTTTGTTTCTGAAGAGTTTACATGTAAGTGCAGCAGTCATACAATCGGTTACAGTTATTCACCTGTCAAAATGTGCCTAACTTTTGTAAATAAGTCTATGTACAAGAGCATTCCTGAGGTAAGTAAGAAGCAAATATGAGAGAACCTGGAGGTCCTATCACGGGTGACTGTTCACTATTATAGACAGCATCTATCACTTTCCACAAATGAGGCTAGCTAGCTATAATCTAAGATGGTGGCTCCACTGCTAGCCGAAGTTTTGAAGACTCTGTTTTAGCCCATCCCAACATTAATTAATTACAATAATCAGTGACTTCTGACTAAACATTTGTGGACCACATAAAAGTTGCATCGATTTTTTAACATACAACACTGGTGGACTTAGTTACCCTCAGCCTTTTATTTAGTTTTCTGACTCCACCCCCAGTTCTTTTTTAAAGAAGCCCAAACAACTTTTTGGTCAAATTAGAGTAGAGGAGGTGGAATCCTGAAGCAAACACTGATAACTGCTTCTATCCTGAGAACCTTGTTCTTTAATTTTCAAAATAACTTTAAGTAAGCATTTGAAATTTATTTTCTTTAAGATCTGGTCTTCTTTTTATCATTATTTTTGATTACAAAATAAGCTGAAACAGATCTGAATTTTCCACACAGTTCTTAGAAAGAAAGACACCTGGATGCTAATCAAAAGCTAAGCTACAGATCACAACAAAACAAGTAAAAGCTACAAAAATATTTGTTGGGAATTAAATACGTATATTAAATACTGGACAGTGCAAAATGTTGAGATGAAGCATAAATGGTAATGGCTGCAACCCTTCCACAGCTGGAGATAGAGAGCCGACATTTCCTGAGAGTTACGTAGTTTGGGTTGTGTAATTAGAATCAGAGTGCTCTTTGTTGAGCAAGCTGCAGTTGCTGGACTTCTGCTGCCCAGGACTGGCCTGCTGGTCAGCAGTCCATGCCTCACTGTCCATCCCTGGCTCCAGCACCTCGGGCGTCTCTGCTTCCTCTTCTCCACTTTGCTCTACATTGTCTTCCTCAGAACCATTAAGGGTTTTTCCAAGCTGAAGGGTTTCCATAGTTCTCTGGGTCTCTGAGACCCAAGACTCAATTCGACTATTGAGCTGTACTTCTACAGATATGGGTTCATGAGTGTAATCTTCCTCCTCCTCCTCATCTTCATCATCTTCTTCTTCAAGCATGCCAGGTACAAGAGTGCTGGTGGTGCTGGTGATGGAGGAATTCAAAAGGTCTCGGCAACTGCCATCCAAAGAGCCAGTCTCTGTACTCTGCTGTGAGGCCCATTCCAGGTCATCTGGCTTCACTTCCTCTTTATCACTTGCTGTGGATTTCCCAGCACTTGTAGCTGAGGTAGTACTGCCTGTAGCCACTAATGATGGCTGCTTACCAATAGGGGGTGTGTCAAATGGAAGTTTACTGGGTTTTTCAGAAGTGCTGTGCTTACAGGATACCTCTTTCTCATTTTCTGATGTTTCCAGTCCATCTGAAGTTTCCACCATGTTTCTCCAATTTGTTTCTACAAATATCAAGCAGATTTTTTAAAACGTTCTGGAACACTGTTTCAAAATCATGCAACTCTTTAAAAACCCCCAAATAAGAAAGAACAACAAAATATATAAATTTGTTGGCTTAGAAACTGGAAAAACTACAAATTTAGTTTGTTTAGTACTAGTTTGAGAGAGAGAGAAAGTGTGTGCGCGCACGCTTGTGTGTGTGTGTGTATTTCAGATGGAGTCTTGCTCTTTTAGGCTGGAATGCAGCAGCATGATTTTGGCTCACTGCAGCCTTGACCTCCTAGGCTCAAGCTATCCTCCTATCCTGAGCTCCCCAAATGCTGGGATTACAGGTGAGCCACTGTGCCCAACCTAATTTAAATGTTATAAAGGGAAAATAATTCCCAAAAATGTACATTCAAGATAAAGAAACAGGGAGGTACAAATAAGTATATTAATGCTTCAGAATGCAAGAGCTCTTATACCAATGGGAGCTCACTGGCACTCATAAATAAAATCCATACACTCATGAAAATCAATGAACTGCCTAACTTTTTTGTGGCCTAGAGGTGTACTGGGCTCAAGGACCCACAACCCGAGAGATAGAAGAGCCAAGATGTCCAGCAACAATAGTTCTGATTTCATATGTTTGTACCATGCTCACTCAGCAAGTTATTTAAATTATCTTTTGGCCTGTAATGGGACATGTGTTTCCAATTATAAGCAAAGAATCCATCTATGCATTTCTAACATCTGTGAAAGGTTGTTTTATAACATATATATATAGCTTGGCTTACAAAGTGATTTTGGAAGACAAAAAAAGTATTATATACTAGAGTGGTGACAAACTAAATTATTTCTCATGATAGGAAATCAGTTGAAGGCAAAAAACATACCAATAATCAGTAAAGATCTCTCACCCTTCAATTTTTTCAGTTTTTTTTAAAAATAAAAATTCTATCATATTGACATTACAGCTACTATTTGCAGTTCATAGGTGTCAGTTGTAGCAAACCTATTCACACTAATATGTTCACTATGGTTACCATCTATGGACGATATATTGATACAGAGCGTATTTTGGGCACTTCAAGTCAGGATACATTGTCTGGGAAAAAATTTCTTTCCTGAAGCTTCTTTAGCATAGAATGAGTCCTTTCCACTCTAATTTCTACCTCATGAAAAAACAAAGAAAGAAAGAAACAAACAACACCTCCTTCTATATTCTCATTCTCAGCTAATGACATTATCATTTACACGATCTCAAAGCAGAAGAAACCTTATAGTAACCCTTGGTTCTACTTTTCTCTCCTATTAATATTATATCCCTTTAGTCCACTGAATTCACCACTATACCATGACACTGGTAGCTCAAAAACTACTAAATCTGTTTACTACTGCCTTAGCTCAGGCCTTCTTTTTCTTGCTGTTCATTTGTAGTATCTTCCTAACCAGTTTTGTGAATTGATTATATCATTGTCTAACTGGCTTTTTATCACCCTAGGATAGAATCCAAAATCCTTGGCGTGGCACAGCAAAGGCCTCCATGATCTGGCCCTTATCTATCATTCTGGTCCTATTTCATTCTGACCCTGAACCATGGGCCACACGCTCCCTGCTCAGTGTCATTTAAATTCTCACTGTTCCCTAAAGTTGCAACATAAGCTATACTCTTTCTGTAGATGTGTTTTCCTCCTTTCCCCTTCAGACTCCCATTCATCTTAAACTACTCTTAAATGTTAGTTCCTTCATGAAGTTTTTCCTGGCTCCTGAGACAGGCAATCGCTAACCTGAACTCCCACAGCACTTTTTACATATACAGTCAAAAGCTCTCGTTTTGTGTTTGCTGTTTCACCTTCCTCATCCCTCCTCACTTCCACTCCAGCTCATCTCTGTGTCCCTATGACTGGCATATAGTAAGTGCTAGAAAAAAAAAACAAAAAAACCAACCAAACAAAAAGTCTAGTAAGTGAAAATGTTCCTACATATATTTAATTACATATTAAAAAAAACTCCGAAAGGCATAAAATGTTTTAAAATTTTAGATGCACATTAACATTTCCTTTCAACAGTTTTTTTTCTAAAGAGAAATCCAAGACCCCGAGATTAACTGATAACACCTAAAACCTTTAGGCAGAATATAGAAAAACCAAGGCTTCAATCTTTGAACACTTTGAATCTGGTGCTTTCTGAAAACATCACCTCCATCTCTGAGACCTTCTTTTTATACTACCTGTGTTTATTTGTGCCCGTATGAATACCATTTGTTACTCTGTCATCTGTCCAAACCCACAGCTTTATAGGTTTCTCTTATGGCTTGCCTTTGAGATGTGGCATTTCACTATATAGAGAGGATCGCGCTCATTTACAATGTTAGCACTTTCCCTTTATCTTCTTAATTTTCAACTAGTATCACTCCTGCAAAAGAAACATGGCTGCCTCTAAACCAGTATCACCTGTCCCTGGCCAATAGTTTCCTAAGGGCCCACAACAACTTATAAATTGCCTCTGCTCTGAAGCTTTATTGAAAGCATTCCAAACATCTAACTACAATCACAGACAGGGAGGCCAGGAAGGGGAGTATGGGAAGAAAATGAGGACTCACTCTTTTTACATGTTAAATTTTAGGTGGCAACAAGCTATTTGATAACCTCCCAGAGAAAAGAAAAAAAGAACGAACAAAGAGTCAAATGAAAGAAGGTGGCTATACTATTTAAATTTTAAGAAAAGAAGAACAAAGAAAGTTACATAGGGAAAACAAATCATAAACTAAACCAAGAAAGAGAATTAAAGAGCTCAAAGTTTTATAGACTATAAGGCAAAGAAACGACTGAGATGTAGACTTCAATAAACAAATGTTAAACATTAAGTACTATTTTTTAGTCTGTATCTCTTTTTGATTACAATCAGACTTTACTTAAGGCAAATATCATGTCTAGGTTTTACAAGCTTAGAGTGAATAACATTCAGGTCTGTAGTTTACTTAGTAAATACAATATTAAAATTTTTTTTAAAATTTTTTTCTTTTTAAGATTAGTGCAGTAGTGAGAAGCGGGGAAAGAGCAGAACAAAGGAGATCAATCTATAACTGACTGTGAACAAATTAGATAATTCACTACCTTCAGACCAGCCCTTAGGAAATATAAAATTTTAGTAACTGAGCATAAAGTATTGGAATAAAACTTCCTAGTGTTTACTTAGTGACAGGTCACAAGTACGGTGTGTTTTGATTTTTAAAGCCCCCGCGGCTTTTTTAAAAATTTGGAACTGTGATTAAATTCCAGTGTCTCATAAGAAGTCTCAGTCCCAAATATTCTCCTGATTTTTAATGAACATGTTTAATGCAATGTTTTAAACCAAATTTCGAGCAACATTTGACTAGTCAAGAATAAAGATAGAAATAAAAGGCAGAATAGAAATCATCTCATAGTTTAGGTCATTTAAAATAGTATTCAACAACTTACCATATTCCTTTTCATTTACTTCAGAGATGGGTTCAGAAATGACACTGCAGAAAGAAATGGCACTTGCTGCAGAGGGGTTCCGAGAATGTCCCATGTGGTGTGGCACCTTCTTCACATTCTTCAAGGCTTCCTCAGCCTGCTCCTGTTCCATTGCTGCAACCATATCTTTATATGCTTTCCTGGCTTCCTCAGTGAGTTCTACTAACTTATTAAACAGGCTCTGAAAAGAAAGAGTATTTTGATTAATCCATTTTTGTTATACTTTTTATTCCTATTATGGATAATAAATATCTCTACTGTTTGTTTCAGGGTCAGACATACTTTCAATGGGGATAAAATCCAAATGGTATGCAAACCACAGAACCTTATGAAATTACTCTATAACTTACATTTACTGTTTAATTCTCACAAGTCTGAGGAAATTTCTTGATTCCAACACTAGCCACTAAATGTGATGTATTAAAATTCTTACAACATTCAACAAGTGCACTCTTCCTTTAGTGTCTGCCACTACAGAGGGTACAAAGATGACTGAACATCAACTCTACTCTCAAGGAACCTTCTATGTGGCTGGAAAAATATGGTAAGAGACACCTATAATCCAAGGCATAATACCTTAAATGCCTTGAGAGGTGTAAAGTGTTACAGCTTTTAGATGAGACATCAACTCTAAACTGCTGGGCATCACTGAGGAAGTCATGAAGGGAAGATGACATCAGCATTGGCCTGGAAAACGGTACAATTTTGAGGGGTGAAATCAGGGCCTTCAAAGCCAAATATGCAAAATCATTAATAAAGCTACAGACATAAGAAAAGTATAAGGCTTGTTAGGGGAGCAGTAAAGAATCTTATCTGGGTTACAATATAAGGGAATGAGTGTATTCTGAGTGATGTTCAGGAATGTAGAAGGAGATGGCAATCTCTATAGGAATTAAATTTTCCTGTATTGTTTATTTTTTGGAAGAACTAGATGACAAAAGTAAGCTGGTGATAATATGGATAGCTAGGACCTTGAAGATGATGAAAAGATAACACAAGATAGAAAAGCATGACTACTGGGCCAAATGCAAATTAGAATATAGAGCTTGGAAGTAGAATATGGAGCTAAAAAAACCAGAAGTTCTTTCATTGCTGAAACAAAAATAGGAACAAAATAAATAATTTCCGTGAAGTGGTAGGTACACTGAGCATACTCACATTTAATGAGATGGCAAAATTCAGCTGGGCATAGTGGCTCACGCCTGTAATCCCAGCACTTTGGAAGGCCGAGGTGGGTGGATCACCTGAAGATAGGAGTTCGAGACCAGCCCTGACCAACAAAGAGAAACCCTATCTCTACTAAAACTACAAAATTAGCCAGGCATGGTGGTGCATGCCTGTAATCCCAGCTACTCGGGAGGCTGAGGCAGGAGAATCACTTGAACCCAGGAGGCAGAGGTTGCGGTGAGCCGAGATCATGCCATTGCACTCCAGCCTGGGCAACAAGAGTGAAACTCCACCTCAAAAAAAATTAATAATAATAAGATGGCAAAATTCATATAGCATTAAAGTTGTACTTCAATAACTATGATACCTAATGATGTCCAAAGATTTAAGTTTCCACAGCCACCAGAAGGCCAATCTATATGACTTTTAGTTATGCCATAATTCTACAGCATCCCACTCCTGTTAAATGACCAATTTAGTATCACAATGCAACATACAACATTAAGTAAAGAATTTCAAATAATTAAACATAACCTGGACATTTTTGAGAATCTGTTTAATTTTATAGTAAGTATAAACCTTGAGATGAAAGCATGGCAAAAAGTGCTACATTGCTGTAGAATAATACGTCTCTGAAAATTCATCTCAAGACGGAAAAATATAAGTAGCCTCCTTTATCCAGCTCCACTTTAAACTGTTTAAAATAGCAGGTATAATATAGGATGCTGCTAATTGTATTAATTTTGAAGAGTGGTGGGTGTTACCTACTGGTAGTGTAAAAAAATATATTCAGGATTTATTATTTTTAAAAAGGAAGACAGATTCTGTTAAAAAAAAATGACAGCCCCTATGTGGTTACATGTAACAGGCTTGACAAATATTTGCAGTGTTTAATAAACCATGCATTGAAGTGAAAACAGTAAAAAGAAAACATGCAAATGGATATGTGAGTTTAACATTGGTTTTACAATATAAAAAAAGAAAGAAATTGTTAGGAATAAAAGAATATAAGGAAAGAGAAGAAAAACTGAAGAGAGATGCTAAGATCAAGGAATAAAAGCCTTGAATGTGAGGGTAAAGACTGGAAGCTTAATTCAAAGATTAGTTCTATAAGATGGTAAAAGTAACAGGTGCACTACCATTCACTGTGAATAGACATACTTGATAATATACCAAGCTGGTCTGGAACTCCTGGGGTCAAGCGCTCCTCCCACCTCAGCCTCCCAAGTGACTGGGCTAACAGGCAAGAAATTCTCACATATAGTCTAGCATAGTGGGCAGATATACATCTATCTCACAATTTCATTCAACAAACATTTATTGCCTGCTTATACTCAAGCAATGTGAAAGGTGTCAGGAATATAAAGACAAAGGAAGGGGGCTGTCACCAAGGAATTCACAGTTAAAGGGAAAGAAACATACATAACCTACAGCAAGGCAGTGTGTTATGCTAAACGTGACAAAAGCATGGGCTATTGTGGGAGCACAAATATTATTTATATGCTCATAGAGCAGGTGGGTAGAGAATTTCATGGGTGGTGGGAAAGAAACAGAATGGACAGGGGAATGTAGGATATGCAAACATGGTGACTGGATAGACACACAAAAATAGTGTGGTTGGCAAAAACAGTCTGTCAATGATATCACAAAGTACTTTAGAATCACCTTCGTAAAAAAACAGTCTTAAACACTACAGTTGATGAGCATTATGCTAAATTAATAACCATTATATTATCAGCTCCTATAGATAAAGATCAATATTAGCAGATTGCCAGAGAGATGATGGTTGATAGTATCATGGGTACAACTATTGTGACAATTGGTTTAGAAATTCCATTTTCTAAAGGAAAATCCCTTCCAATTAAAGGATTCTTTTGTCTCCTGATTCCTAGTAGCACAAAATATACCCATCTAGAGACTGAAGAAATTACATTACATAATATCAGATATCTTTAACCAGCAGTAAAATAAATTACCAAGTACTATGCAGTTGAGCCCGGAAGAAAAAACCACTTTGGCAGAAATAGGAACTAAAACCTTTTCAAAATGCTTTAGGATTCATCTACATAAATCTTTTCCACCACTAAAAAAGGAAATGTAATACTCAAAAAATTTCCACTCATTCTTTGAGGGTTGTCAACTCACTCCTTCAAATGCTTAAACATAACACTGGCATATGTCAATTGAAAAATGTGCTATCTGGGGGATGTATGTGCTGGAGAGCAAGAGTGTGTGTCTTCTAAATTCTTACCTCAGCACCAAAGTAGTTGAAGATTCCCACTACGCTAACAGGAACCAGCTTGTTCACACAGCGTCCTAGTGCTTTCCTTCCAAGGGCAAACACAAAAGGAATTTCTTGTTCCCGTGCCATGGCTATAACATTATAGAGGGCCTCATCAAGACCACCTGAGAAAATCAACACACAGAAAGGCTTTTAGTTGTTGCCTACATGGAGCTAATTGCACACCCGACAGCTAAAGCATAAAACATTGCAGCAAAGAATTCTATGAACGCTTGTAGCACTTACGCTGTTACACACATTATCCTATTTGATTTTATACTACATATGGAAGTATATATGTATTTTCTTTCTCCCCTATTAAATTCCAAATTCCCTCAAATCCAGTGTTTTTCTTTCTCCATAGGGATTAGCATAGCAGCAATCAAACTGCAATTCAGCAAATATTTATTATAAAGAAATTAATTCAAATTGTTAATGGCTGACTCGCAAATCTTTCAGTTCAAGAAAAGATCTCTCACAATGCAATGAGATCGATTATACATTACTGGTCTCACTGATATTCCTCGCCATGCATATGCCTACTACTTCTACCTGCTTTGTCTACTATGGTCACCTAAAGTTGCCCATCAAAAAGGACAAATAAGGATGCATGATGTAGTTCAAAGTACTTGTGTGCTGGTTTGCATAAGTGCCTCTAAATGAAACTGCTGCTGAGAGACAAATCACCACCATAAAATTTTAAAAGCAGAATATATTTGCCAAAGAAATGCATTCTGGATAGACCTCCATCTGATCACAACAGAAGGGACAGTTGGTGGGCCAAACTGAAATCTTCCACTGGTATTCATACATGAGGATTTTATTTACAATCCAGTCTCAATTCTACTACTTAATTTCAGGTATTGAAAGACTGCATTTTCTTTTCTCATGCTCCAATATTCTGCTTTATACCTAAACTCTGATGAGAAAGACATATGGCTTCCACTTTATATTCACTGAATATCCTACAGCTATACTATCAAAATACTTCAAAAGCAAAAAGCGCATACCTTTTGACTGGATTTTTTCACAGTTTGGAGAAATTATAACACACTTGATCTTGTTTAACTTCATATGTTTGGTAACTTCTCTTAGACCCATAACGAGTCGTCTCCTTGCTTTTGCTCTCACAGGATCTTTTTGGTAGATGCGTTCCTGGAAACTGACAAGCTCTTGGAGAAGAAGAGTCACACATTCATCAATCTCTTTACAAAGAACCTGATTACAATACCTGTAAAGAAAACCAAAATGGGTAACTCCATCCTAATTTTTCCCCTATAGTTATAAAACTACCTTAAGGAAATATCTCTAAGAGAAAATATATCTGGCAAGAAGTTTTCATGAAAAGTCTTTTAAAGAAGTGTTTAAAACTTCTTAAATTCTTCAGTCAATTACAAAAACAGAAGGGTGATACAGATATTCCTTGTTTCTGCATTTCAAATAGGCAGACTTGATTCCGAAATTTTTTTTAAGTATTCAATAAATGCTTGCTTTTATTATGACACTGGTTTTATTCATCACTTTATCCCCATCACCTAGAAAAAGGCACATACTAAGCACTTAAAAATATCTGATAAATCAACAAATATATTTGTTGTCTTCCATGTTGTATTCTTTTTTTTTTTTTTTTTTAATTATCCTTTAAGTTCTGGGATACACGTGCAGAATATGCAGGTTTGTTACATAGGTATACACGTGTCATGGTGGTTTGCTGCATCCATCAACCTGTCATCTACATTAGGTATTTATCCTAATGCTATCCCTCTCCACCCCCCACCCCGACAGGCCCCAGTGTGTGATGTTCCCCTCCCCGTGTCCATGTGTTCTAATTGTTCAACTCCCACTTACGAGTGAAAACATGCAGTGTTTGGTTTTCTGTTCCTGTGTTAGTTTGCTGAGAATCATGGTTTCCAGCTTCATCCATGTCCCTGCAAAGAACATGAACTCATCCTTTTTTATGGCTGTATAGTATTCCATGGTGTGTATGTGCCACATTTTCTTTATCCAGTCTATCACTGATGGGCATTTGGGTTGGTTCCAAGTCTTTGCTATTGTGAATAGTGCTGCAATAAACATACGTGTGCATGTGTCTTTATAGCAGAGTGATTTAGAATCCTTTGGGTATAGACCCAGTAATGCGATTGCTGGGTCAAATGGTATTTCTGATTCTAGATCCTTGAGGAATCGACACAGTCTTCCACAATGGTTGAACTAATTTACACTCATACCAACTGTGTAAAAGCATTCCTATTTCTCTGCATCCTCTCTAGTGTCTGTTGTTTCCTGACTTTTTAATGACTGCCATTCTAACTGGCATGAGATGGTATCTCATGGTGGTTTTGACTTGCATTTCTCTAATGACCAATGATGATGAGTTTTCATGTTTCTTGGCCGCATAAATGTCTTCTTTTGAGAAGTGTCTGTTCATATCCTTTGCCCACTTTTTGATGGGGTTTTTTTTCTTGTAAATTTGTTTAAGTTCTTTGTAGATTCTAATATTAGCCCTTTGTCAGATGGATAGATTGCAAAAATTTTCTCCCATTCTGTAGGCTGCCTGTTCACTCTGATGGTAGTTTCTTTTGCTGTGCAGAAGCTCTTCAGTTTAACTAGATCCCATTTGTCAATTTTGGCTTTTGTTGCCATTACTTTTGGTGTTTTAGTCATGCAGTCTTTGCCCATGCCTATGTCCTGAATGCTACTGCCTAGGTTTTCTTCCAGGTTTTTTATGGTTTTAGGTTTTATGTTTAAGCCATTACTCCATTTTGAGTTAACTTTTGTATAAGGTGTAAGAAAGGGGTCCCGTTTTAGTTTTCTGCATATGGCTAGCCAGTTTTCCCAACAGCATTTATTAAATAGGGAATCCTTTCCCCATTGCTTGTTTTTGTCAGGTTTGTCAAAGATCAGAAGGTGGTAGATGTGTGGAGTTACTTCTGAGGCCTCTGTTCTGTTCCATTGGTCTATGTATCTGTTTTGGTACCAGTACCATGCTGTTTTGGTTACTGTAGCCTTGTAGTAAAGTTTGAAGTCAGGTAGTGTGATGCCTCCAGCTTCGTTCTTTTTGTTTAGGGTTGTCTTGGCTATATGGACTCTTTTTTGGTTCCATATGAAGTTTAAAGTAGTTTTTTCTAATTCTGTCAATAAAGTCTATGGTAGCTTGATGGGGGTAGCACTGAATCTATAAATTACTTTGGGCAGTATGGTCATTTTCACAATACTGATTCTTCCTATCCATGAGTATGGAATGTTTTTCCATTTGTTTGTGTCCTCTCATTTCCTTGAGCAGTGGTTTGTAGTTCTCCTTGAAGAGGTCCTTCACATCCCTTGTTAAGTTGGATTCCTAGGTATTTTATTCTCTTTGTAGCAACTGTGAATGGGAGTTTTCACTCATGATTTGGCTCTCCGTTTGTCTATTATTGGTGTATAGGAATGCTTGTGATTTTTGCACATTGATTTTGTATCCTGAGACTTTGCTGAAGTCGCTTATCAGCTTAAGGAGATTTGGGGCTGAGACGATGGGGTTTTCTAAATATACAATCATGTCATCTGCAAACAGGGACAATTCAACTTCCTCTCTTCCTATTTGAATACACTTTATTTCTTTCTCTTGCCTGATTGCCCTGGCCAGAACTTCCAACACTATGTTGAATAGGAGTGGTGAGAGAGAGGGCATCCTTGTCTTGTGTTGGTTTTCAAAGGGAATGCTTCCAGCTTTTGCCCATTCAGTATGATATTGGCTGTAGGTTTGTCACAAATAGCTCTTATTATTTTGAGATACATTCCATCAATACCTAGTTTTTTGAGAGTTTTTAGCATGAAGGGCTGTTGAATTTTATTGAGGGGCTTTTCTGCATCTATTGAGATAATCATGTGAGTTTTATCATTGGATCTCTTTATGTGATGGATTATGTTTATTGATTTGCATATGGTGGACCAGCCTTGCATTGAAGGGATGAAGCCGACTTGATCGTGGTGGATAAGCTTTTTGATGTGCTGCTGCATTTGTTTTGCCAGTATTTTATTGAGGATTTTTGCATCGATGTTCATCAGGGATATTGGCCTGAAATTTTCTTTTTCTGTTGTGTGTCTGCCAGGTCTTGGTATCAGGATGAAGTAGGCCTCATAAAATGAGTTAGGGAGGAGTTCCTCTTTTTCTATTGTTTGGAATAGTTTCAGAAGGAATGGTACCAGCTCCTCTTTGTAACTCTGGTAGAATTCAGCTGTGAATCTATCCAGTTCTGGGTTTTTGGCTGGTAGGCTATTAATTACTGCCTCAATTTCAGAACTTGTTATTGCTCTATTCAGGGATTCGACTTCTTCCTGGTTTAGTCTTGGGAGGGTGTATGTGTCCAGGAAATTATCCATTTCTTCTAGATTTTCTAGTTTATTTGCATAGAGGTGTTTATAGTATTCTCTGATGGTAGTTTGTATTTCTATGGAATCAGTGGTGATATCCCCTTTATCATTTTTTATTGTGTCTATTTGATTCTTCTCTCTTTTCTATTAGTCTGGCTAGTGGTCTATTTTGTTAACCTTTTCAAAAAACCAGCTCCTAGATTCACTGATTGTTTGAAGGGTTTTTTTTGTGTCTCTGTCTCCTTTAGTTCTGCTCTGATCTCAGTTATTTCTTCTCTTCTGCTAGTTTTTCAATTTGTTTGCTCTTGCTTCTCTAGTTCTTTTAATTGTGACGTTAGGGTGTTGATCTGAGATCTTTCCCACTTTCTCCTGTGGGGATTTAGTGCTATAAATTTTCCTCTAAACACTGCTTTAGCTGTGTCCCAGAGATTCTAGTACATTGTGTCTTTGTTCTCATTGGTTTCAAAGAACTTATTTATCTCTGCCTTAATTTCGTTATTTACCCAGTAGTCATTCAGGAACATGTTGTTCAATTTCCATGTAGTTGTGCAGTTTTGAGTGAGTTTCTTAATCCTGAGTTCTAATTTGACTGCACTTGTTTTGAGAGACTGTTTTTTATGATTTCCATTCTTTTGCATTTGCTGAGGAAGGTTTTACATTCCAATTATGTGGTCAATTTTAGAATAAGTGCGATGTGGTGCTGAGAAGAATGTATAATTTGTGATTTGGGGTGGAGAGTTACGTAGACGTCTAATAGGTCCGCTTGGTCCAGAGCTGAGTTCAAGTCTTAAATATCCTTATTAATTTTCTGTCTTGTTGATCTGTCTAATATTGACAGTGGGGTATTAAAGTCTCCCACTATTGGCTGGGTGCAGTGGCTCACGCCTGTAATCCCAGCACTTTGGGAGACCAAGGTGGGTGGATCACCTGAGGTCAGAACACTAAGACCAGCCTGGCCAACATGGCGAAACCCTGTCTCTACTAAAAATACAAAAATTAGCCAGGCGTGGTGGCATGGGCCTGTAGTCCCAGCTATTCAGGAGGCTGAGGCAGGAGAATCGCTTGAACTCGGGAGGTGGAGGTTGCAATGAGCTGAGATAGTGCCACTGCACTCCAGCCTGGGTGACAGAGCAAGACTCCATCTCAAAAAAAAAAGTCTCCCACTATTGTTGTGTGGGAGTCTAAGTCTCTTTGTAGGTCTCTAAGAACTTGCTTTATGAATCTGGGTGCTCTTGTATTGGGTGCATATATATTTGGGATAGTTAGCTCATCTTGATGCACTGATCCTTTACCATTATGTAATGCCCTTCTTTGTCTCTTTTGATCTTATTTGTTTAAAGTCTGTTTTATCAGAGAGGAGGATTACAACCCTTGCTTTTTTTTTTTTTTTTTTTTTTGCTTTCCATTTGCTTGGTAAATATTCCTCCATCCTTTTATTTTGAGCCTATGTGTGTCTTTGCATGTGAGATGGGTCTCCTGAATACAGGACACTAATGGCTCTTGACTCTTTATCCAATTTGACAGTCCATGTCTTTTAATTGGGGCATTTAGCCCATTTACATTTACAGTTAATATTGTTATGTGTGAATCTGATCCTGTCATTATGATGCTAGCTGGTTATTTTGCCCCTTAGTTGATGCAGTTTCTTCATAGTGTCGATGGTCTACAATTTAGTATGTTTTTACAGTGGCTGGTACTGGTTTTTCCTTTCCATATTTAGTGCTTCCTTCAGCAGCTCTTGTAAGGGAGGCCTGGTGGTGACAAAATCTCTCAGCATTTACTTGTCTGTATAGGATTTTATTTCTCCTTTGTTTATGAAGCTCAGTTTGGCTGAATTTGAAATTCTGGGTTGAAAATTCTTTTCTTTTAAGAATGTTGAATATTGGTCCCACTCTGGCTTGTAGGGTTTCTGCAGAGAGATCTGCTGTTAGTCTGCTGGGTTTCCCTTTGTGGGTAACCCGGCCTTTCTCTCTGGCTGCCCTTAACATTTTTTCCTTCATTTCAACCTTGGTGAATCTGATGCTTTGTGTCTTGGGCTTATTATTCTCGAGGAGTATCTTTGTGGTGTTCTCTGTATTTCCTGAATTTGAATGTTGGCCTGTCATGCTAGGTTGGGGAAGTTCTGGATAATATCCTGAAGAGTGTTTTCCAACTTGGTTCCATTCTCCTCGTCACTTTCAAGTACACCAATCTAACGTAGGTTTGGCCTTTTCATATATTTCATATTTCTTGGAGGCTTTGTTCGTTCCTTTTCATTCTTTTTTCTCTAATCTTGTCTTTACAATTTATTTCATTAATTTCATCTTCAATCACTGATATCCTTTCTTCCGCTCGATTGATTCAGCTATTGATACTTGTGTATGCTTCACAAAGTTCTCGTGCTGTTTTTCAGCTCCATCAGGCAATTTATTATGTTCTCTAAACTAGTTATTCTAGTTAGCAATTCCTCTAACCTTTTTTCAAGGTTCTTAGCTTCCTTGCATTGAAGTAGAACATACTCCTTTAGCTTGGAGGAGTTTGTTATTACCCACCTTCTGAAGCCTACTTCTGTCAATTTGTCAAACTCATTCTTCGTCCAGTTTTGTTCCCTTGCTGGCGAGGAGTTGTGATCCTTTGGAGGAGAAGAGGCGTTCTGGTTTTTGGAATTTTCAGCCTTTTTGTGCTGGTTTTTCCTCATCTTTGTGGATTTATCTACCTTTGGTCTTTGATGTTGGTGACCTTCAGTGGGGTTTTTGTGTGGACATCCTTTTTGTTGATGTTGATGCTATTCCTTTCTGTTTGTTAGTTTTCCTTCTAACAGTCAGGCCCCTCTGCTGCAGGTCTGCTGGAGTTTGCTGGAGGTCCACTCCAGACCCTTTTTGCCTGGGTATCACCAGCAGAGGCTACAGAACAGCAAAGATTGCTGCCAGTTCCTTCCTCTGGAAGCTTCGTCCCAGAAGGGCACCCACCAGATGCCAGCCGGAGCTCTCCTGTTATGAGGTTTCTGTCAACCCCTGCTGGGAGGTGTTTCCCATTCAGAGGCTCGGGGGTCAGGGACCCACTTGAGGAGGCAGTCTGTCCCTTAGCAGAGCTCAAATGCTGTGCTGGGAGATCCGCTGCTCCTTTCAGAGCCAGCAGACAGGAACACTTAAGTCTGCTGAAGCTGCGTCCACAGCTGCCCCTTCCCCCAGGTGCTCTGATCCAGGCAGATGGGAGTTTTCTCTGTAAGCCCGTGACTGGGGCTGCTGCCTTTCTTTCAGAGATGCCATGCCCAGAGAGGAGGGATCTAGAGAGGCAGTCTGGCTACAGCGGCTTTGCCAAGCTTGATTCGGATAGATTTTATGTAAAGGATAAGTTAACCTAAGGACTATAAGAATTACTAATTATTAAATTCCTAAGGATATAAACCAAATGACAGCTGCTATTAGATAAAAACAAATGATTTTGGTAAAGAGTTACTAAAGATGCTTCTAGTAGGAAAGATACACGATTTCTAACTGAATGTCCTATTACCAACAATTCCTCCTCTGGGCTCGGATAGATTTCCGGGCATTGGCTTTCTCAGTCATAAAAATAAGGAGCTAGGTAAAATGGCCTCAAGGGTCCCTAGAGCTCCGAAAATTTATGGCTATGGAGGATGAATTCAATAATTAAACTGAAGCCAAAACCAAAGAGGTCATGAGGTAAAAATCACATGCCTCTACATCAGACAAAGCAAATGAATAGGGCTCTCTGTGAAATTATGTATGACTATAACATGAGAAACAGAAAGTCAGAAGTGTGAGGCCACTAAAGTACCTAATTTCTGGGATAAAGAAATCATCTAAGTATATACTTCTCCTGTATGCTCTTTCCATCTTTTCTAGTAATCGTCCCTCATGTCTACCATAAGCAGGTACTTAATAGGGAGAATTGGTGTTTCTTACCTATGAATAACCAAGGCAAGCAAATTTCTACTTTTAAATTATATTATATAGTGGGAAAATCTGTGCCTGTTCTTCTTTGGTGCAAAACAATTTGCAGTGGAATTTTTTGTATTTCTGTGAAAAATAATTAAATAAGTACAAGTATGACACTACTTCAGAAGAATATATATAAATGGAGAGACTGAGGAACATTTAACTGTCAAAGTATGCCAAATTCAAGAATGCAATCAGACTAGAACATCCCAAAATGCAATTTTCTTCATTCTTTTTTTCCTTTTTTCCTTCAAGCTGTTCATTTCATACATAACATTTTATCCCCCAAGTGTTTCATTTGCTCCATATCTGTGATTTGACATTTAATTAGCTTTCCAAAGTTAGGCAAGAAGTATTTGCTCAAAAACAATGGTATAAGGAAATGGAACAGAATAAACCAAAGTAATTTGGACTCAGATTATACTTTCACCCTGGGATTCTTTCATATGTCATTTCTAAAGGTAAAATTAATTCATCAACATAAATGTTAAAATCTTAAAAATCTTTCACAGCAATAACTGTTAAAGCTATCCACAGATGGGGTATCATATTCCGTGATCCCCCAGTTATCTCAATTTAAGAACTTAGAAATACTTGCACAAATAGTTTTATGTAATAGGTTCATTTCATATAACAGGGTCTTAGAAACCTATTATTAATTGATTAGAGTGATCTTTTGAAGGGACAATAATATAAACAAAAAAGCAAAAGCAGTTGTAGGAGGAAAACTGATAGTACAACATTTAATATATAAGATGTTAAGAGTCTAGATTTCTAAAATAGAAATACTATCTGATATAAAGAGAATATACTTACTGTCAAATCACTCTCACGTGAATACTAACAGCAGACAGAGGCAATGCTTTAAATAAATAAACTCAGCTGTTAAACAAAATCCGAAAGGACTTAAAGATCTCTAGTGTTTTGTCTGCTCGACTCACTGAGTAACAATGACAATACTAAATTCACAACTACAATCAAGATCCTTAAACTATTCAACCTCAATAATGAGTATAAAACTTACTCTCTAAATCTTTTGCTGTGGATTTTGGTTATTGTTGAAGATGCCATTGGACTGCCTATTCCAGAACTAGCTGGAGAGCCTTGTGACACAGGTGTCATACAGTACGGAGAGTTCTGACTTGCTGGAGAGAGTGAAGTATCACTGGGCATGCTCAGTCCAGTATCTGTGGAGATGTGGAGTGAAGGGAAAAAATTTAGAAACTTCAAATGCTGAAAAGCTCTACGTTGATCAATGTAATTTAGAATGGCCGTTGTCTTTTGGGTCATTTCCAGATTTTCCAGAAGCTAATAAAGTGGGCATTTTTCATATCATAAATAAACATGTTCCATACACTAAAAAAATTAAATTCTCCTATTGTCTGTTGAAGTATACTCTTAGCCAGGTGAGGTGGTGCATGCCTGTGGTCCCAGCTACTCGGGAGGGTGAGGTGAGAAAATCGCTTGAATCTGGAAGTTTCAGGTCAGCCTGAGAAACACTGTGAGACTTCCATCTCTTAAAAAAAAAAAATTTCTTCTCTCTCAAAAGTTAAGCATAGCCCAGAAGTCTCCACAGGGGCGAAGAAGAATATACATTATCTAAAACATGTATTCCTAGAGAATTTACATTAAAAAGCAAAAATCTGCACCTCTTAGGCCAGGCCTGGTGGCTCATGACTGTAATCCCAGCACTCTGGGAGGCCAAGGCAGAAGATTACTTGAGGTCCAGGGTTCAAGACCAGTCTGGCCAACATGGTGAAACCCCGTCTCTACTAAAAATGCAAATAAATTAGCTGGGCATGGTGGCACATGCCTGTAGTCCCAGCTACTCGGGAGGCTAAGGCAGAAGAATAGCTTGAACCCGGGAGGTGGAGGTTGCAGCGAGCCGAGATCGCGCCACTGCACTCCAGCCTGGGCAACAACAGAGATTCTATCACACGTACACACACAAAAAAATCTATACCTCTTTCCAGATCACATTACTCACTTCCTCATTTCTAGTTTTCCATCTATTTCTTAGAAATCTTTTTTTTTTTTTTTTTTTTTTAAACTTCCCATTATTGCTGGCATTGACAAATTCTACCTCACCCTCTCCACACCACTCCTGATTCTCCAGGCACCACTCCGGTTTCTCTCTTATTTGGTCTTTGCTTCTGTGTTCAAGAAGCCACATTATTAAATGCCATTTCTTGACTCTACTGTCTCCTTCGTTTAGTTACTGCTTCTTTCCCAAACAGCCAAACTCAAGAAATTAGCTCGTATTTGTATATCTAGTCCATTAATTAGCAAAGTTACACATGGTTTTTTTTTTTTCTTTCTTTCTTTTTGATACAGGGTCTCACTTTGTCATCCGGGCTGGAGTGCAGTGGCATGATCTCCACTCATTGCAGTCTCGACCTCCTGGGTTCAACCAATCCTCCCACTTTAGTGCCCCAAGTAGCTTGGACTGTAAGCGTAAGTCAACATGCCCAGCTAATTCTATTTTTTTTTGTAGAGACAGGGTTTCGCCTTGTTGCCCAGGCTGGTCTCGAACTCCTGAGCTCAAGAGATCTGCCCATCTTGGCTTCCCAAAGTGTTAGGATTATAGGCGTGAGCCACTGCGCCCAGCCCACATGTATCTTCTTACCTTCCTACTAGGCTGTAAGTTCTTCAACAGCAGGACCTGTCTACTATATATATATCTTTATTACATTCCCCAACGTCCTCTTGCTACTCTAGTTACTAAAATACATGGGGTAAGCATTCAGTAAACATTTGCTGAATGAATGGATGGATGATTACACCTAAAAACAGGGAATCATTAAACTGAGAATAAAAGCGAACCCTAAACAAACTTCTCTGGTGAACAATCCTTAGAAATCAACTCATTTTTCTAAAAACAATGAAACATTGTTGCTTAATCTACATGTAAACCAGATTTAAATGTGTTGCAAAAACTTGGGCAATAAAGATATACTAGCAGAAAAATATTTCTTCTGTGGTGGTATAAATATTAGAAGAAATCTGTGGTTTTGCTAAGTTACCAATTGGAATCATGTGTTGCTACTTAATGTATGACACTGAATCTTACTGACCAACTAGATTCTGCTTTGCAATTGCATTCATTGTGGCATTGTGGCATATGTATTAATTCCACAAAAGCAAGAAAATCAACAAAAATGACTCGATGAAAAATAGCCCCACAAAGAAAGATAGCCAACAGTGTTCTGGACGTAAAAGAAAACAAAATGAAAATACTTGTGACAATTCCAGAGATCTCGTGCATTCGTGAGATCTTAATTTTGAGGGTTCACTACAAATTCAGGATTTAAGCCTCAAAAATGTCATAGGCCTACTATATAACATCTGTCCCCTTCTCTTTAACCATCTCCCTACAAAAGCATCTTTAAAAGAAACCACTCTAAAAAATAAAGAGATTTATGTAAAATATGGAGCACATCTTTCAATCAGGAGCATAACTAGTGATAGCTTACATATCTATTAAAATATTTCAGACCATTCCATGAGAGGGGAGAAAGGGGGACCTCCTTACCTTCCTGGGAAACAATCTCCTGTGGCAAATCATCAATAAAATCTAAGTGCATTTCTGTTGGTTCCTCAGATCCCAAAAGATTATGGTCCACAGTTAAGCGCCCCTTCTTTTCCTCTCTTTCTTTTAAAATAACCTAAAAGTTATACCAGTCTTTAATTACTGATAACTCTTCAACTATGTACAAATGATGACAATATACATTAAACACAGGTATAGTAGTTCACTTAAACATGAACATGAGAAGTTTGGCTAACTGGCAAAAAGGCAAATGTTATTTCAGACACTGTAACTTGAAGGAAGTACTGCACACAAAATAAAGAAAAGCAATTATATTATAGAATATACAGCTATCAAACCATACCCATCTGATTCTTTAAATCCTGGGTGACAAACTAGTTTCCAAAAAAAAAAAAGGGTAAATTAAAAAGTTTAGAACCCAGGTCATACAGTTACACTTGATTGACATTCTACAGTTTTCAATTATCTGGAACCAAATTATCTCATTTTGAACCTCTTAACAATGGTGAGTTAAATAAAATATGATGCCCAATTTATAGATGAGAAGGATGAGAGTAAAATGGTTGCCTAAAATGACATATAGCACTGAACTTAGTACTGAAATCCAGGGCTTCTGATTCCTGGAGTCTAATGTTCCGGGATACTAAATATTTAACTTTTTTTTAACTTTATAGAAATAATTCATTTTCCAGGGTCCCGTTCTACACAGAAAGACAGTCATGATACTGATGATATCCTGAGCTTCTAATTAACACATTATCGTCAAGATTCATGTGTATGAATACTTCTCACAACAATCCGTTAGCTAAGACACCACAACCTACTTTTACAAAACAGATTAAAATCTTTATTCATCTTATAAAATAAATATCCCACCAGATTTTGGTTTACCTTTTTAAGTGCTGTGGGTCGTTTTAGTTTTGCTATTTCCTTCTCTTTTCCTTTTTTTGCTTTAGAAGAAGCAATGTCCACAGAATTAAAGGATGTCAAACAGGGCTGACTTTTGGTTAAAGGTTTTCTATTAGTAGAGTCTTTAGTGTGAAAAGAAGCTGCAGTAACCACTAAAAACAAAAAGGAACATTAGTTTCACCATTAGGGCCAATCCCACATACTTTCAAAATTTCCAATGATAACTACAAAAACAAGAACATCCTCCTCCCATGGAAAAAACGACATCATAACAGTAGGAGCACTACACATGGCTAGGCAGTGTCCCTCAGATACAGCTTTTACCTATCCTTTAGAGACTAAGCCAATGCAATGAACCAATTTAGAGGTCCATTAGAGGGATAAATAATTAGTTCTACTCTACTGTACAACCCTCAGACATGGCAATTCCTTGCAACTGGTCTTCAGTCAGAACCATTCTACCTTTGAAACTTCACAATGCTGCACTCGTTCTTATTCCTACTGAATCTGGTATTTGTCCTTATGTAAGATATCTTATCTATCACTTCTCTCCTTATTTCAGTTGGTCAGTAAAGAAAGATGATTTTACCCACTCAGCTGTACTCAGTCCCATTCAGTAATTATTTTTATTTATTTATTTATTTTTTGAGATGGAGTCTCACTCTGTCGCCCAGGCTGGAGTGCAGTGGCACGATCTCGGCTCACTGAAATCTCTGCCTCCTGGGTTCAAGCAATTCTCCTGCCTCAGCCTCCCGAGTAGCTGCGACTACAGGCACATACCACCATGCCCAGCTAATTTTCGTATTTTTAGTAGAAACAGGGTTTCACCATGTTGGCCAGGATGGTCTCAATCTCTTGACCTTGTGATCCACCTGCACCAGCCTCCCAAAGTGCTGGGATTACAGGCGTGAGCCGCTGCACCTGGCCTCAGTAATTCTTTCATGTCTGGCTGATACCCTCAGTTTACACGGGCTTTTTCCAATCCTTTACTATTCCTAAATCCCCAACCTCAATCCTCTCACTCTAGCAGAGCTTTCCTGCCACTTCCCTGAGAAGATGCTATCCAATACAAACTTACAAACCACCTGAAAGGGGGTGGCAGACATCCTTACTCGTGTCCAAGGCTCACTGACTGTCTCTATTCTTAATATCCTATCTCAGTTTCTCTAGGATCTAACTCTATTCCTATACCCTTGCATCTTTCAAGTTCCTCCCCGACCCTTGACTTTTTTCTTGATCCCCTAATAAGATGCTAAAATTTTTCTATCTAAAACTAAGAAAGGGTTTTTTAAAAAGACAAACCAACTAAACCCTTCCCTTGACTGACTTCCCTTCAAGCTAAAGTGCCATCATTCCCCTTTCCTTCCCTATTAAACTTCTAAACAGTTTTTCTCTCATTATCACTTTTCAAATTATTACAATTTGACCTCTGCCCAACCCATTCTCCTGAAACTTATTGTCAAGGTCACATATAATCTTGCAATTGCCAAATATAATTCTCTGACTCTTCACTCTAGTTTTCTTCAGCATTTGGTACCAAGGACTACATCCTTTTCCTCAAAATTCTATCCTTGCCTTCTGTAACATTACACTCCTTTATTTTTCTTATTCTTTCTCAAATCTATGTTTCTTGTTCTTCTTCCTCTCATCCTTTAAATGTGAGCATTCCACAAGGCTTTGTCTGTGAACATCTTTTTCCTAATTTTTCTTTCCCCCAACAATCTGATTTCCACAGCTTCAACAATCATCTGTATTTGAAACTCACTGACTTGTAACCTAAACTATACATTCATAACTATATGCTAAATAGGAACCACCAGAATCTCCCGTGCTAGCATTTAAAATACAATAGGCAGCATCTGCTCTTCCCAACAAAATTCTTCTATAATCCCTATCTTGTGTAGTAACATCGCAGCCCTTATCACCACCACAGTCATCCAAGACAGAGAGTTTGGAGTCATCATTGACCTGTTTCCAGATCCATCATATCCCTATAATCCTTCTTCATCATGATCAGTTTCATCCTTTTCTTGAACATGTGTATATATGGGTATACATATATTTAAAAAGATATATATAAAACAATATATAGTTATATAATTTCTAATAATTATATATTAACATTTAGCAACTGCTAAATATGTTTATATATGTATATTAACAGTATGTGTATATACAAACATATATTTAGCAGTATATACTGTATATATGTATATTACATATATAGTGTATTGTATATAGTATATATGCCATATATAATATAACATATACAGTATACTGCACATATAACATATATACATTATATACCATATATGTATATAATATATACGGTACATACACTGTATATATGCATATAATATATACGGTATATATACTGTATATCTGTACATATATAAACAAATACATTAACAGTTACTAAATAAATCGAAGTTGTAATAAGCCATCTGACGTATCACAGGTTAACAATCTCATCTCCATAATAATATTAAACATTTATTGAGTGATTATAACCCGGATACTCTAAGTACTTTACATATATCATCTCATCTAATTCTCAAGACAATCCTGAAGCAGGTACTCTCACATTAATGTGAGGAAACTGAAGCACAGGAAGGTTAAGTAACTTGCCAGTGAAACACATGGAAGAACAGGATTTAAACAAAGGCAACTGGATTCCAGAGCCCCTGCTTTTAGCTACTAGGCCACACCCCTCCAGAACACTGCTAACTCAGTTTTATTCCCTACTTTTCCTCTTCAGTGAGAGATTACTGCCACTCTCCCCAGCTCAACATGCAAGTCTAAAGCTTTATACACATTCAGTACTATTTGTAATAATAGTTACTCAAAGCAAAGGTTGACAGTGGACTGGTAACTAGATAGGTTTAAACATTTTGCACACAGGTTAAAATTATACATTGTAATTTATCTTTCTAATAAGTAATAGTCCCTTCACACAGGATCAGAAGAAACACAAAATTCAATTTTGCCTCTCAGCATCGGTGCTGGTACTGTACATTGGTACCTTTCCTGTTCCTTTGTTCTATTCCTCACCCTCTAAAAAGACAATGAAAAGAAATGAGGGAACATGGAAAAGCTGAGCTCTAAATCTGACAAGGTTTGTTAAAATAGAAATTACTGTTTCAGTAGAAAGCCAGATCATTTTCCCATATACACACACACAATCTGATAAAAACCCTTGTTTGCAAGTGAGTTTTAAACTGGATAACGTAAGAAAGCCAGATTACTTGTGATTTTTTAAATTTCAATTTTGAAAAAGAAAAAAATTTGGGTGAGTCAAAATGCATACCAACTGACATTTATGCAGAGATCTAAAGAACCTGAGGGAAGCAAACTATGCTGATACCTGGGGAAAGAGCGTCTGAGGTAAAGGGAATAGCAAGCCCACAGATACTGAGCTAGGATCAGGCTGGGTGTGTCTGAGGACTGCTAACATGGCTAGAGCAGAGTGTGTTAGGACAAAATGGTGACAAAGGCAAAAAGGTAATAGGGTCAGCTAAAATATGGCTTTAGTTAGGAGCCTGGCTTCATGCCAAGTGAAATGAAGCACTATTAGAGGATTCTGAGCAGTGAAGTGATATAATCCTGCTTACATTTTAAAAAGGTCACTTCTTTTAACACAGACTAGAGGTTGGGGGGAGGGAAAAACAAGTAGTAGTAAGGAGGCTACTCAGTATAGTATTATACAATAATGGGGGCTACTGTGGTGGCAGGAAATCTGGTGAGTAGTTAGAGTATGGATATGTTTTGCAGGCAGGACAGACAGGATATGTTAAAGGACTAGGTGTGGAAAGAAAAGGAGCATGGAGAATTTCAAGGTTTGTGGTTTAAGCTGACTTACTTAAAATACACACACACAAACACACATACATATATACACACACACACACACACACACATATATACATACATATATACATACATATATAAAACTTTTAAAATTTCTAACATATATTACCAGAGACAAAACATCTAACATATATTACCAGAGACAAACAGCAAATTGCTCAGACTAATGACATCACCTGTATATGACAGAGGTCTGGTGTTAGTAATTTGCCGTGCTTTCATTGCTTGCTGTTGTTTTTCCAGAGCAGCTAACATGTCCCCCAAATCTAGCTGCACAGGTGTTTTATTCTTTTTTCCAGCTGCTTTTGATAAAGCTTCCTACAAAATAAATATAAAAAATTAATGCTTTTGTTACAGTATCAAAGTGTGGCATTTTAAGATGACTATATTTATCACTCCTTCTATTTATTCCATCGAACCTAGCAAGTAAAGTATCGCATTTGTTCATAAAAAGGAATATGTACCTGTAATTTTTTTTGCTCCATACTTATTTCTGAATATTCTTGAGCTGTGGCAAGGGCTGCTGCTAAAGCTTTCTTCTTCTGACTTTTTGCACGTTTCGGAACTGAGGTGGTAATGGGAATTGGAGTCTGAACTATATTGATTGGTGAGTTTTCAGGTAAATCATCCAACTATGATAACCAGAAAAAAACATTTGTTAGTGACCCCATAAAAGTCAATCATAAGGAAAAAGGATCCAGAATGTGGGATGTTCTGCAGTATAACTGGACTAGACTCTTCAAAGAATTCAATGTCATTACAGAAAAAAAAAGAAAGAATTCAATGTCATAAAGAACAGGATTTGACAGTGGGACCATTTCAGACTGGGAAATAATAAAGGGACAAAACAGCTTAATGCAGAGGGTGATGGTTGCCTGGATCCTTGAATGAAATAAAACAAAATATCTCCAAAGTAAAATTTTGAAACAACTGGGAAAATTTCAGTACAGACTGTATGTTGCATGATGATATCATTTAATTAATGGTGCTTTAGTAACAGAACTGTGGATTTCATAGGGAATTATCTTTGTGCAGGCTATGCTGGAAAGAAATACTAAAGATAGGTACTAAACACCATCTCCTGCACACTCTGCTGCTCCATGTGCCTTTACACTTATCTTTAATATTTCCCTTCAACATAGCCATTGTTCAAAAGATGTTATATTTTGCTTTTCTTTTTAAAGAGTCACTTACAACTTTAGAAGAAAGTTTTTGTTGAATATTCTCATCCTTAGCATTTCCATTCTCATTTAGTTCTTGAAACCCATCTTCATCCTGAAATATTTCACATTTTAAGTAAAAAGAGTTCAAGGCAAACTCCTAAAAAAAACTTTTTCTAATGCTTAGAAGTATTGAAAAATGAGGAAGTTATTTCTTGTATTCTACTACTGAATTATTCAAAGTCAGTCTTAAAGAGGAAATGTCATTTCTCACATGCTAAAACATAAACAATTTAATTATTCAAGGATGGCGGCATATCCACACATCTCCATTTTTTGGATTTCTGCACCTACTATTTCATTTTTATTAATAGTTCTACCTTCAGATGGGTGGGTAATTGAAAAGAAATTCAAACTGGATTTTATCACATTCAGATAATTTGAAAAAGTGTTTAATAGACAGCTTCATGTAAACTTTATTAATATATTCCTTGTTCTGCATTACTCCACATGATTGTCAATAAGGTTTAAAAAATTTTCCATTGAAATTAAGTTCTTAATATCTTCCTTTATCCTGAAAATTATATCTAGTATCTTTAAATATAAGTATAGAACCAATAGTACAGGTGAATACATGTACTACTATTGCCAGATCTGGATATGTTGAAACTATTCTTGATAGAGTAATTGAGATACTCTCAAGTCCTCTGACTCAATTACTAAACTTATCTAACATATTATTGATTTTTTTTTTTTTTTTGAGACGGAGTTTTGCTATTGTTGCCCAGGCTGGAGAGCAATGGCACA
Organism: Papio anubis; assembly: GCF_008728515.1. Taxonomy (NCBI): domain Eukaryota; kingdom Metazoa; phylum Chordata; class Mammalia; order Primates; family Cercopithecidae; genus Papio; species Papio anubis. Next base: position 158,078 of record NW_022161768.1, read on the forward strand.
ATCTCAGCTCACTGCAACCTCTGCCTCCTGAATTCAAGTGATTCTCCTGCCTCAGCCTCCCAAGTAGCTGGAATTACAGGCACCTGCCACCATGTCCAGTTAACTTTTTGTATTTTTAGTAGAGATGGGGTTTCACCACGTTGGCCAGGTCTCAAACTCCTGACCTCAAGTGATCCGCCCCACCTTTGGCCTCCGAAAGCGCTGGGATTACAGGCATTAGCCATCACACCCGGCATATTATTCATTTCTATCCTCTGACCTCAAGTAAGTTTTCCAGTTTAATCTCCATCTATTAACTCATTTAATAGAATTTATGATCCAACCAAAATGAGCTACTCAAATGAGTTTCCAGAGATATGTGGTGAAAAACATCTTGACACATACAAATTCTACTTGTTCTTTAAATTCATTTCAAATGTTACCTACCCTGCCACAAACCCAAAGTGACCTGTCTCTGCGCTCAACTCTAACCACACTCAACTAAGTATTACGTGTGTATATGCCTACGTTCTCCTACTACACAGCAACGCTCCCGAAGATAGCAGGTCTGTTCACCTTTATGTATCATTCAGAGCACCTTACTGCACACATATAGACCACCAATAAGAATCTGTTCGATGAATAACAGTGCAATTAGGATATGAGCTGTCTATCAGAGAAAGTAAAACATCTTTCCTCCTCCTCTAAAACTCTCCTGGCTGACAGCACAACTTAACTAGATTGAACTACTCAAATCTGAAAAGCCTTTCAAATGAATTGAGTAACAACAAAAATTAAGTGAAAAAGCTCCATACTAAATAAAGTCCACATGAAATCAAGTTCTACCTCTACACATTACCTCAAAATGGTGAACACACAGGACAAAAATTTATAAAAATAAACATCAGTAAAATTAATGTTAGATTAAATATATATAACTAAGACAAAAATGAGTTAATACTTCTGAGTAATTTATAATTTAATACTAGAATCACTAAGACATAAAAAGTATTCATAATGTTCACAATGTAACACATTAATTTCTTAATGGGAACATTTCCTATAACAGCTTACAAATAGAGTTTGAAAAAAATACCTCAAAATATAAAGACTCAGAATTAGGATCGCTTCTATGGGATTGACTAGAGCTTAAATGCTTATTATCTGGTCTCTTTTGCAAATTCTGTCTTCTTTCTGAGGAAGTACTGTGTCCTCGGCATCTGAATCCAACCTAAGTAAACCCCAGAGGGGGAAAAAAAATCTAATTATTTTTAAATAAATGTTTCACTCAAGTATATAACATACCGGCAGAAAAGTACGCACAAGTGTACAACTCAATAAATTTTCACGAAGTGCATCACTTATTTTAAAGATCAAGTTTCTGACAAATAAGGTACTTATAAGTAAAACAGAAAAATGAGACGATTAATGCACATTACTTTTTTCCCCTCGACATGAATATTTATTAGCAGCTTTATTCACAAAAGTGAAAACAGGAAACAAACCAGATGTTCTACAGTGGGTGAACAGTTAAACTAACTGCGGCAGATCCAGATCATAGTATAGAAGTCTGTATCAACCACAAAAGGGAATAAACTACAGTATTGATAAACTCAACAACCAGAGAACCATGGAAGTGAAAAAGGCCAATCCCAAAGACTGTACAAAGGCATACAAAATTATTGAAACAGCAGAATTAGAAAGGGAGAACAGGTCAGTGAACTCTAGGGCATAAGGAGCAGTTGGTGTGGCTATGAAAGCCAATAGGAGGGTCCTTGTGATGATGAATCTGTTCTGTGTCTTGACTGTATCAAGGCCAATATCTGGGTGTGATATTGCACTTTAGTTTTGCAAGATATTACCACTGGGGGGGAACTGCATATTACTTACTTTTTTTTTTTAGAGACGTGATCTTGCTCTGTTGCCCAGGCTGGAGTGCAGTGGCTTGATCATAGCTCACTACAGCCTGAACACCTAGGCTCAAGTGATTCTCTTGCCTCAGCCTCCCAAGCAACTGGGACTACAAACACATGCCACTATACCTAGCTAATTGTTTTATCTGTAGTTTTGTAGAGACAGGGGTCTCACTATGTTCCCAGGCTGGTCTTGAACTGCTGACTTCAAGCAATCTTCCCACCTTGGCCTCTCAAAGTACTGAGATTAAGGCATGAGTCACATGCCTGGCCTTTTATATTACTTTTTAAGTTAGGATCTTACTCTGTCACCCAGGCAGGAGTGCAGTAGTGCCAACAAGGCTCACTGTAGCCTCAACCTCCTGGACACAAGTGATTCTTTCACCTCAGCCTCCCAAATACCTAGGACCACAGGTGTGCACCACCACACCCAGCTAATTTTTTTATTTTCTGTAGAAGCAGGGTCTGCCTATATTGTCCAGGCTGGTCTAGAATTCCTGCGCTCAAGGGATCCTCCTGCCTCGCCTCCCAAAGTGCTGTGATTACATGCATGAGTGACCGTGCCCAGTTACTCTTTAACTACTGTAAGTTTTCTCATACTTGCAGTTTATTTTTTTATAAAATAGATAAAACAATTAGGAAAATTATTTAATAAAAATCTTGTTTCCAAGATTTAAGAGAATAAGCTTTTCATTCAATCACATAAATTAGTATTATTATTGTATGTTAGGAACTAAAATGTTTCTATGTCCCAAAATTGATGTATTAAAATCCTAACACTCCCTCTGCCCATGAGATGGTATTTGAAAGTGCGGCCTTTGGAAGGTGATTAGGTTATGAGGGCAGAGCCATCATAAATGGGATTAGTGACCTCATATAAGGAACCCCAGAGACCTCCTTCACCCCTTCCACCACGTAAGGACAAAGCTAGAAGACAGTCACCTAGGAACCAGGAAGCAGGCCCTCACCAGACATCGAATTTGCCAGGGCCTTGGACTTCCCACCCTCCAGAACTGAGAGAAATAAACTTCTGTTGTTTATAAGCCACTGAGTCTACAGCATTATTTTATAGCAGCCAAAACAGACCAAAAAATCCCATTAACAAATCTGCAAAATGTTCAATTTTCATGTGGGCAAGAAAAAAAACATTACGCATTCTAAGACTCTTAAGACATTTCAAGTTCCCTCTCTTAAGTACCAAATGCAGCTAACAGAAAATGCCTCTCTTAACCAGGACACTTAAAAGATATGAAAAATACGATCTTCAGTAACAGCTACTCCAAAATTCTAACAACTGCAAATTGGAAGCAGACCTGGAGAGAAGGTGCTGGTATGCAGGCCTTGGGTTCTGAAATCAAACAGATGCACACAAAGACCTGGAACCACCTGAATTCTTACGCTTGCTGTTGTAAACCAGAATTAGTATATATGCATTAATGGTGTTACAAATAGTAAAACTATTTCCTTTAAAAACAAATGCAATCTGATTCTTACACTTTGAGACATAAAGCACCAGGATTAAATTAAAACCCCCAAACTAATGGTCCCAACAAAGTTCATGTGAGCCAAATGTGCAAGTATTCCAATAAACTCATTAATGAATCAATAACCTCATGACATCTAAATATTTTGTCAGCTCTTCTAAAAAAGAGTTTTGTTGATAGAAAGAGGGTATACTGAACAAAACAAAGCAGAAGCTACAGCTCTGAATATATATTAAGATTCTTAAATGAGTAGCACAAAATTAAAAATTTTAAAGTTTTCATACCCCATTTACAATAATAAAAAGGAAAAAAATATTAGAAATTACCACTATGTACAAACTTATTTAAGGAAAACTTTGCAACACTTCCATTTGTTGACTGACTGATTGATTGACTGCTTAACTGAGACGGGGTCTCTCTGCTGCCCAGGCTGCAGTGCCATGGCGCCATTATAGCTCACTGTAACCTGAAACTCCTGGGCTCAAGCGTTCCTCCCACCTCACTCTCCCAAGTAGACAGGACTATGGGTGCATGCCACCATGCCTGCCTTACACCACTTTTCTAAAGAACACCAAAAAATGATTCAAGCCAGGTGCGGTGGCTCACGCCTGTAATCCCAGCACTTTGGGAGGCTGAGGCAGGTGGATCACTTGAGGTCAGAAGTTCAAGGCCAGTCTGGCCAACATGGTGAAATCTGGTCTCTACTGAAATACAAAAATTAGCCACGCGTGGTAGCAGGCACCTGTAATCTCAGCTACTCAGGAGGCTGAGGCAGGAGAATCACTTGAACCCAGGAGGTGGAGATTGCAGTGAGCTGAGATTGTGCCACTGTACTCCAGCCTAGGCAACAAAGACTTCATTTCAAAAAAAAAAAAAAGATTCAAAAATAGGAAGACATACTGTGTTTGCATAGAAAGATGACATATCATAAAAGGTAGCTGATTCTAAGTTTATAGATTAATTTAAACACCAATGGAACAGAATAGAAAGTCTAGAAATGGATTCCAATATATTTGGGAACTTATTAAGTGATAAAGGTAATTAAAGTCAGTGAAGAAGGGACAAACTTTTCAACAAATGGTGCTGGAAGATTTTAAAGTCACTTCGAAAATACAAAGTAGGATAATATCTCACATCATATACCAAGAAAAACTCCAAATGGAATAAATATTTAAATGTAAAGAAACAAGGCCATGAATACACTAGAGGAAGAAACAAGCAAATTCCTTTACAGCCTTGGAGTAGGGGCTAAGCTTTTCCAACTATGATTTAAAACACTTTAGAAGCCATCAAAAAAAAAGGACCAATAGAGTCAATTTATAAATACAAACTTCTTAACGTTTTTTTTTTTTTTTTGAGACAGAGTTTCACTCTTGTTGTCCAGGCTGGAGTGTAATGGCACAATCTCGGCTCACCGCAACCTCCGCCTCCCAGGTTCAAGCAATGCTCCTGCCTCAGCCTCCCTGGTAGCTGGGATTACAGGCATGTGCCACAACGCCCAGCTAATTTTGTATTTTTAGTAGAGACGGGGTTTCTCCATGTTGGTCAGGCTGGTCTCGAACTCCCAAACTCAGGTGATCCACCCACCTCGGCCTCCCAAAGTGCTGGGATTACAGGCGTGAGCCACCGCGCCCGGCCTTAATGTTATTTTAAAAATAAACTCTGCACGGCAATAATCATGATAATAATGAGCAAAGTAAAAAATAAAAAGGAAAACCTAGCAAAATATTTGCAACTTGCGTTACATATTAAAGACTCCAAGTAACTTCAGGAACTTGATAAAAACTTGATCAAACTGATTTTAAAATGTACCTCAAAAAAGAAAGAAATAGATCAAGATTCAAAAAATGAGCAAAGTATAGGATCAGGTAAGTTCACAGGAAAAGAAGTAAATACAAATGCTCCTTAAACACATGGAAGAATGATCAACTACATTAAGACATAATTTTTATCTAACTGGCATACACCCCAAATCCTGAAAACACACTGTATCTGAAGCCGTATGATACTAGGCACTTTCCACATTGTTGTTGAGGATGCAGACTGATACAATCTGGTGATATTTACCAAAACAACACATGAATTTACCTTTTGACTCAGCAGTCCCTTATCTAGAAATTGATTCTATACATACACATTTCTAAATGACACAGCAGCATGTTTACAACAGCAACAGTTTGCAAACAACTCAAGTATCCATTGATAAGGCTACAGAAATCAACAAGGGTATATCCACACAATATTACGAGTTGTCTAAAAGGAAAAAGTGTGGAAGCCCTTTACGTGGTAATATGGAAATTATGAAAATGTCTCCAAGATGCACTGTAAGTGAGCAAAGGAGAGAACACAGTAGATATGCTCTTTTTTTGTAAAGAAAGAACAAAAATAAGATATATACATCTATTTACTTATAATGAAGTGAAAAAACTCTGGAAGACTACAAGAATTTACTCAAAGTGGGAGAGGTATAGGGGGAGAGGGGAAGTCAAGGAGAAGCAGGGGTGAAATGAGACTTTTACATTGTATATAATCTTTTTTTTTAAAATCTCGTTTACTTTTCAACCTATTCTATAAAATAAAGCCGTTTTAAAAGATTTCAAGTTTTTGGATTCTTTCCATCATTTAAAATTAGACGTATACCAGACTAAAGAAATGATCTATGTTACTCAATGTTAAAACACTGGTAAGGATGTTTAAAACTCCTGTAATTAAACAGCATGGTACAGGTGCAAAAATCTCATAAACTGAACAAAACAAATAGCCCCAAAACAGCATATAAGAAATCAGTAGGCCGGTCACGGTGGCTCACCCCTGTAATCCCAAAACTTTGGGAGGCCGAGGTGGGTAGATCACAAAGTCAAGAGTTTGAGACCAGTCTGGGCAACATCGTGAAACCCCGTTTCTACTAAAAACACAAAAATTACCCAGACGTGGTGTTGGGCACCTGTAATCCCAGCTACTAAGGAGGCTGAGGCAGAAGAATCACTTGAACCCGGGAGGCGGAGGTTGCAGTGAGCTAAGATCGTGCCACTGCATTCCAGCCTGGGCAACAAGAGCGAGACTCTGTCACAAAAAAAAAAAAAGAAAGAATAAAAGAAAAAAAGAAATCAGCAAATCACTAAAATGGAAACAAAAACCAGGGAAAGAATGTTAGGACAACTGGTTAACTACTTTGAAAATCCACTCCATTTTGTTTTACCATGGAACAAAATAAATCTCAGATAAAAATGCCCTGAAATATTATATTACAAAAAGTAACAGAACATACAGGTCAATATTTATTTGATTTCTAAAAGATGTCTAGAGTCTAAAAACAATCAGAAATTGCAAAAAGGGAAAACATTTTGACTTAAAAAGATTCTGCATCTCAAAAATCAAACAAATACACTTAAGTAAAGTACAAGGATAACAGCATCAGAAGTAGAAAGCAAATACATTGTCAAACATCTGGCTCCAGTTCTTTGGTGCCATATATATTTGCAAAGTTTTCTTTTTTGTTCTTTTAACATTCCTCATCAGTTTTGAGAAAGAGATAAAATGTTTTTCATCTGAGTATTATTTCCTCTCTAGTGAGCTACCGATAGCAAAACCAATAGTACTGAAACTGTAAACACAGGTAGGACTAGCGATTACAGTCTCAGCAGAAAATTTCAGCCCATATGTAAGTATTACGTAGAATTTGTTTATCCAATCTGTATAAATGATTCCTCTTTTAGCTCTTTTGTTTTTAATCAAATAAAGTTAGACTGCCTCACCAGCTTGCCACAAATGATTTATTTTTGCAATAACCACAGGGAAGAGTGAATTTTGTTTTTTTGACAGCCTAATTAATGTTAAGGTACATATGAAGTACAGGTTGAGTTATTCCTTATCTGAAATGCTTGGGACCAGAAGTGTTTTGAATTTCAGATTTTTTCAGATTCTAGAGTATCTGCATATACATACTGAGGTATCTTGGGGATGGGATCCAAGACTCAACACTGAAATTCACTTGTGTTTCATATACACCTCATACACATAGCCTGAAGGTAATTTCATACAGTATTTTAAATAACTGTGTGCATTACACGAAGTTGTGTTAAGTACTTATGTACAGAATTTTCTAGCTGCGGTGTCATGGCACTAAAAAAGTTTCATATTTTTCAATTAAAAAATGGGCAAATGATCTGAAGAGTCATTTCTCAAAGGAAAGCATACATGAAAAAATGCTCAGCATCACTAATCATTAGGGAAATGTGTATCAAAACCATAAGGAGGTATTTTCTCGTCTCAGAATGCCTATTCTATTCTCGAAAAAAATGCTGGTATGCTGGTGAGGATGCAGAGAAAAGGAAACTCGTATACACACTGATCTTGGGAATGTAAATTAGTATGACCACTACAGAAAATAGTATAAAGTTTCCTCAAAAACTAAAAAAAGAACTACCACATGATCCAGCAATCCCACTACTAGAGCCAAAGAAAAAGCCATCAGTATGTTAAAGAGATATCTGCCTCTCTTGTTTATTGCAGCATTATTCACATTAGCCAAGATATGAAATCAACTTAAGTGTCCATCAGATGAATGGATGAAGAAAATGTGGTGTATATATATAGAATGGAATACTGTTCAGCCATAAAAAGAACAAAATCCTGTCATTCACAGCAACATGGATGAGCCTAGAGGACAATATGTTTAGTGAAATAAGCAAGGCACAGAAAGATAAAGAACACACGTTGTCACTCACACGTGGAAGTTAAAAAAGTTGATCTTACAGAAGTAGAGCATAGAATAGTGGTTACCAGAGGCTAGGAAGGATTGAGGGAGAGGGATAGGGAGAGGTTGGTCAATGAATGCAAAATTACAGCTACAAAGAGGGAATAAATTCTAGTGTTCTATAGCACTGGTAGGGTGACTACAGTTAACAATAATTTATTGTATATTTTCAAATAGGGGACAGGATTCTGAATGTTCCCAAAACAAAGAAATGATCTATGTTTGAGATGATGGATATGTTAATCACCCTGATTTGATCATTATACATTGTATACATACATCAATATATCCCATTATACTTTACAACTATGTACAGTTATTACGTGTCAACTAAAAAGAAAAAAGTTTCAGATTTTAGATTTGGATTAGGGATCCCAATCCCAAATCCAAATGCTCTAAAATCTGAAACTTTTTCTTGAATGCTCAACCTATATTCCATTCCAGGGAGGCAAAGGAACAGGCAAATAGTTGGCATATTTAACCCATTAGTAACTTGCTCCTATTTAAGTTTATTCACAGATGAATATATCCATATAGTCATATGATAGTTTTAATTCCTTAATAGAGTTAAGGAATCCAAGAAGGCCATCTAAAAAAATGAAAAGGAAAAATAATGACCATTAAACAACTCCCTGATTTTACAGCCAATCAAAGCAGGAAGTTACAGTTATTTGTAGTTCATGGCAGTGCACAGCTCCCTCTCCTGTACTGCAGTTACACCTTGTTCCTCTGGGCCTCAGGAATCTGCCCTGACTACCTCATGGCAAGCCATCACTATGGCACTGCCATTAGCACAAAAGGGTATTTACAGTCAGGTAAAGACACGTGGACAAGGCTACCATCCCTAAGATCAAAGAATCAATATTTAAAGCACAAAATGCTTTTGAATTTTTATGTGGGAAAAAGACATGGCAAATGAAACAGGATTAAAGGGCATCCTTTTTTAACATTATAAAATATTTAAATATATAGAAATGTAGAAAAATGGTACCATATATACCCACTCAACACTTTGCCATTTTGTTTCATTATTTAAGTTTATTAGCTAAGCCATTTTAAAGTTACACGATAGTTCACTTTCAAATCACTCAATGTGCATATCCACTACACCACTGTAACTAACAAATCTAAAATGACTCATCTCATACCTAATTAATTTTCTCCACCGTAATTCGAATTACCTGTGAATTATTTCTTTGTTCAGTTTGCCTTCCACCTCTAGAAAATGTCTGATTTTTTTCCATCCAAGGTTTTTTCTGAGTTGCCTGGCAAGTTACATTGGACCAATTTACACCACCTATAACAAATACAATTTTAAATTATAATTTACTTATAAAAGACAGGAAAACCTAAATTGACCTGACTTCATATACTGAAATTCAGTCACTAGAAATGCGATACTGAAAATTTTTCTATACACCTTTTTTTTTTTTTTGAGACGGAGTTTCGCTCTTCTTTACCAGGCTGGAGTGCAGTGGCGAGATCTTAGCTCACTGCAACCTCCGCCTCCTGGGTTCAAGCAATTCTCCAGCCTTAGCCTCCCAAGTAGCTGGGATTACAGCCGCTCACCAAGTCCAGCTAATTTTTTTGTATTTTTAGTAGAGATGGGGTTTCATCATGTTGGCCAGACTGGTCTCGAACTCCTGACCTTAGGTGATCCACCTGCCTCTGCCTCCCAAAGTGCTGTGATTACAGGCGTGAGCCACCTTACCCAGCCCTATAAACTTGTAAGTAGTACTACAGTTCTTAGTAATACAAGTGTCCTCTTACAGAATATCTCCAGTTGGCATTTTCTCAAGCTGATCAGCAAAACTGTACTTCCAAATTACCTTGAATCTCTGCAAGATTTCTAAGTTTTGTTTGCAATATCGGCACGCCTCATGCTTAAAAGGAAAACTTTGATAATGTACAAAGTAGAAAGTATAGCAAAAACACAATGCAGAAAATAAGTACCTGCACACATAGATGATTCCACATGCTAAAAAAAGAAACAAAAAGACAATTATACTCTACTTGAGAACCAACATTATGTACTTTGCTAAATGTTTTATAATTTAGTGTGAAGCATGCATATCACAATATTATCATACTTATTCATAAATGAACATTTTTATTAATAAAATACAAAATACATTTGTAACTATCCTATTACTGTAGTAATTGTTAATGAAAACAGATACTTAAGCTTTAGCAGAGGATGCAAAATAATAATACTGATATCAATGACCAATAAAGAAATCAAGACGATGCCACATACATTCATGGTCCCAGAATCAGGATTTCTCACAGCCCCTGCTGCAGGCTGGTTGTTGCTGTGTTTGGGACTGCAGTAACCACTGTCACTGTCAATGTCAGCTTCACTAGCCCCCTGCTCACTAGAAGATTCAGCAGTGGGGTGGGATGCTCTTCTTCTCCTGCCCTTGGACTTCCAGAGCATTGTGGCAGTGGTCTCTGAGAGAGACTTGTTAGCGATATCTGATGGGAAATCTACAAAGGCAAGGAAAGTGTGACAATTCTTTGTGATGAGCAAATTGATAAATTCTCATTAAATCATCATTAAGATTATAAGAAAATAGATACCAAACTTCATAAATGAAGAAATAGGTGACAACTTTTTGAAAACTTCATTAAAAGGTAAGATGTTCCTGGTAAGTTGGTTAATGTTTTTTGTTTTTCTTGAGGCAGGGTCTCAGTCTGTTTCCCAGGCTGAAGGGCAGTGGCACAATTTTGGCTCACTGCAACCTCTGCCTCCCAGGCTCAAGCAATCCTTCGATCTCAGCCTCCCAAGTAGCTGGGACTACAGGCATGCACCACCACCACACCGGGGTTATTTTTTGTAGAGACAGGGTTTTGCAGGGTTTCGCCATGTTGCCCAGGTTGGTCTCAAACTCCTGAGCTCAAGCGATCCACCCGACGTGACCTCCCAAAATGCTGGGATTACAGGCATGAGCTACCTCACCCAGCCTGTATGTTTTTATTATGAAGACAGACTAAAATATATCACTAAAATACTAAAATCGCCATCAACCATTTAGGAAAGAGAACGTCATCAATCTTTTGAAGGTTGCTGTGTGTTCCCCTCCACTACTATACCATTTTCTTAGCCCAGAGCTTACCATCTATTCTGAATTCTGTGCATATCATTCCTTCACTTTTCTTTATAGATTTACCATGGATTTCTGTATTTCTAAAACCTAAATCATATAATTTTCCAGTTTTCAACTTTATTTTAAAACACCACTTTGCCCATGTGACTTCTCACCCCTGCCACACCTCAACACTGGCTTTGAGATTGTGGTGCATATGTTATAATTCATTAATGCCACTGGAATCTAGAATGCCTTCACATGAATATACCTCAGTGTACTTATCCTTTGTACCACTGATGAGACACCTCAGTTGTTTCGGAGTTTTGCTACTAAGAACACTATTACTGTTGACACTGATACACAGACACATGAATGTGCATACATGCATATGTAAGTTTCTCTACGGTAAATACTGCCAGAACTTAGGGGATGCACATATCCAACTTTACTTGATGCCCAATCATTTTCAAAGGTACTTAATAGACAGTTATACTCCAACAATAGTATATTCACCCAATGATCCATATATTCATTAAATACTTTACATTATCATCCAGACTGTACCTAATCTGTTGGGTATAAAATGGTGGCTCATTGTGGATTTTAATTAGTATGTTCCTGCTTAATAATGAGGCTGATCTTTTTTTTTTTCTTTTTTTGCTTTTAGCCACAAGTGTTTTCCCTTCTGTGAAGTTTTTATTAATATTACTTTTGAATTATCTGACTTCTGCCATTTTTCTGAGTTATATTTCTTATTTCACAAATTATAATTGCAGCAAGACATTCCAAAAAACAAAAAACCAGACTTTCTTTGAACAAATTACAAGTTTTCCTTTTTCCACATTTCTGCCCATTCATAATTTTTATACAACACTGATTTAATTTTGAGTTGTACTCTGCTTAATATGACGTCATGTTATGACAAGTCTTCATAATTATAAGATGACTCCTTATTATTCCACTGAGAGGGTGTCCTGTACTTAGAGTAGTGTCCAAGCAGGACTTGTTACCTGCTACTAGTGGACACTATGAAAGCTTCAGCACTTTTGCTGCACTGCAGCAATATGCACCTTTAATCAAATAGCCCCCTCTCTTTCTAGGGGGAGGCTCCATTTGGACACATTCATAGGAATGAGATGGCTGGGTCCAAAGAAAAATTCCTATATTCCTGCAAAATTGTTTAGCCTACCAGCACAGTGTTCCATGGGCCCCAAGGACAGGGTGGGATCATTCTCTTATCGATTCATGTTAATTCTTTACACATCTCATGCTAATCCTTTGTCAGTTATATACATGGTAAAAGTCTTTTCCAAGTTGGGGCCTATTCTTTCACTTACTTTTAATAAACAGAAATTCTTAATTTTAGAAACAGTTCCCTCCCTGCAGTCATAAAGTTATCTGCCTATATTTTCTTCTATCATTGGGCTTCCCTACGTCCTTAATCAATCTGAAATAGATTTGCATGGGGCACAAATCGGCAACGCTCTTTCTGTCATCTTCCATATACACGTGTTTTCATACACATGTGGGGTCTGTTTCTAGGCTCTCTGTTCTGTTTGACTTTTGTATACTGCATCGACAAAATAAACCTATAGGAATTAAGACGGCTTTATAAGTTTCCATATCTAGAAGAAAAGTTCTTTTCCAGGGATGTCTTGGGTCTTCTGAGACCACTGTTCCTTTATTTTAGAATTAGTTTATCAAGCTTCCCCAAAATTACTTTGAACATGATATTTAGGTTTTTCTTAATGTCCCATAATAAAGACTTATAACTTTCTTTTTTATTTTTCTTTCAAGACAGTCTTGCTTGGTTGCCAGGCTGGAATGCAGTGATGCAATCTCAGCTCACTGCAACGTCCGCCTCCCAGGTTCAAGTGATTCTCCTACCTCAGCCTCCCAAGTAGCTGGACTACAGGCACCTGCCACCACACAGAGCTGATTTTTGTATTTTTTAGTAGAGATGGGGTTTCACCATATTGGCCAGGGTGGTCTTGAACTCCTGGCTTCAAGTGATCTGTCTGCCTTGGCCTTCCAAAATGCTGGGATTACAGGTGTGAGCCACCACACCCAGCCTAGTCTTACTATTTTCTGCCTACACATCCCATACGTCTTCTCTAAGATTTCCAGAAACTCTCTTTTTCAGTGTTATTGTTAATGACATCTTTTTTTCAAATTTTGTGGGTGGCAAACTGAAATGCAATTAACTTTTGTATATTATATTAGATCCAGCCATCTTATTATAAACTCTTTTTAAATAATGAGCTTGTGTTCAAATGTAAAAATCTGTTACAAATGGAAAGACATTCCTAATAAACTATAATATTTAATTTGATCTCTGCTTGATACCAATTAATCCTCAGAAATTAAAAACTTAACTGAAGAATAAAAATACTAATAGGATGTACAATATGTAATATTCTATCCAAATTCACCTTTATCTTTTCATTTTCTAATTACTATGCCTCAGAGTGTCTTTGTGGTTAAAATAACAAGCAACATAAAGAAGTAAGGATATTTTAAAGCCTTCCCAGGGTTAAAAGCACATAGCAATGGGTCACTATGACTAAAGACAACCAAACCAGAAAACTTTGTAATATATTACATTGTGATTCTTTTCCATAGCCACTCCAAGTATTTGTCAGTCTGTTAATCTCAAAGATGCATGCCTTTATGCTTTAACCACACAATAACTGTACTATCAGCAAGACTTTTTAAACTGATTTTCAGATCCTTTCTCTGCTCCTAATAGATCTAAGCAACCGTAAAAAGATAAATAGATCTCCAAAAGAAAAGGTATAACCTAAAAAAGCATAAGCCATCTTATTCATTTCAACTCAGACCTCATTTGAATGGAGGCTGTACAGAGATAGAAAAGCTAATTATGACTTTGAATGGATCTTGGTCTTGGATCATGAACAAAGACTGTTTACTAGTGTCACTGACTATGGATGAGAGGAGATAAACATCTACTCTACAGATAATAAACTGAGATCAAGGATACAAAGTGAAATTTCATAATATAAACTGCAAAAAATAGCACATTGTAAGAATATTAATTCTTGTCTATTACCAGGTGAAAGCTTTTTTATTTAATGCCTGTACAGTCCTCTAAAAATGTTTGACAAAATGATATTTGACTAGTTCAAAATTTGTACTTAACAGGATATAGATGACATACATAGGTTTGGTTCAGATCTATGCCAAAATATGCCATAGAAAATTTGCTAAGTTCTTTCTATGAAGATGTATAGGATATTAGGATGTTTTATAAAGGGTTTTAATCTAGTTATAAAAACATGTACAATTTTAATTTCAACCAAAATGAGCTCCTCAAATTTCTATAGTATCTGCAAAATTCCATCTCTGGTTTCTGAACTACTCCATTATTACAAAAGGAAAAGGACACCTTAAACCCGCCCAAAATTGTACACAAGGCCAGCAAGCAAATTGAAAGAACATTAAGGATACAGATTGCTTTATCCTTCCTAGAGAATTTCACAAAGTGGCAGGACAAAAGAAAGGATGAAAGTCTACAATTCTGACAAGTGGTACAGACCACAATTATAAAGTGACAAATGAAAAAAGATCAAAATCAGTGATGCACATGTAAGAACCCTTGCCTTACCAGTTTGCTGTGAAGCATCTACCAGAAGCACAATTTTTGATCGACTATCGGGACCTGCTGCACTGGTTTCTTTCTGAGTAGCTACATTTTTCACCAGCGGCCTTTTGCTTTTTATATGCTGTTGTAAAAGTTGTTGCTGATTTAAAAAAAACAAAAAACACACAACTATTCAATGTACTAAACATTATAAAATACACATCTATTACAAAATACAGCTAAGTATATGTTCAAAATTCTTGGCTTCCATGGGGCAATAGTATTAGGGTTTCATGAAATACCTGCAGCAAAGCATAATAGGCTAAACAATGTATTATACACACATTTCACTTTTTCAAATAACAGC